>NW_020450701.1:449174-492299 GCF_003343035.1 Apteryx rowi | reverse complement strand
AAAAAAAAAAAAAAAGTAGCATCTACAAAATTTACCTCTAAGTTAATTACAATAGTTACGTTTTTACATTTCATAATTTTATTTCTTGCATTTACTCATACTTAGCACATGTAGTTCTGTTCCTTAGAATTTATTCAATCTTTAAAAACAGACTATTTATCTTTTTTGCACCCTTATGGAATAAACATTTAGGTAAAACAGCAATGGATGCTACAAAAAATAAAACAAAGATGGTAAATAAAATTCAAGGGACTTCAGAAAATTCAGTTTTGCTAGCAGAAGGTGCATTCTACACCATGAAGTTTGAAGTGTCAGGTCTCTTTCAGCTCAGCTACCTTATCTACCATATTGGAAGCAACATCAATAGCGAGAGGTTGCCAAGTTATTCTCAGCCCTGAGTCAGGAATCCATCATAACCATACAGTCCCAAAAGCTCTAGAAAGGAGGAATAACTCAGATACCATTCAGAAAAGCTTTTGCAAAATAGGATTGCTACAGGAAGCGGAGGAAAAATGAAGCAAGTATAAGAGAAGGAGAGAAAGTTGTGCTGACTTTTCACCCGACATAGCATGTTCCTCATTCACGTCAAGTTTACACATCTTTGAGGCACTATTCGTTGGGGAAATTCTTATTTTCAAAAATTTGAAATGAATATAGCCATAGCTGTTCTCATGTTCCCCCTTTACTTTTCCATTATGGTGGCTTAAGACCAAAGTCAGATGTAAGCAGAAATAACATCCCCACTTAACTCCCATGGGAACGCACATTCTTACTGCTACAACCTAGCCTTAAGAGTACGTGCTGCCTAAGCTTAAATAACCTGGTACACATTGAGGTTGATATTCTTCTTCTTTATATGGAATCACAGTTTAAATGCTTTCAAAATATAACTAAATTTACATGTGCCTCTTTCAGGATGTATTTATTTCATACACGATATAAACCACACAGGAAGTCAGAATGAAGCTTATATACCATTTAAAAAGCATGGACAAGATAGACAAGTTACTATGGAATATGTCCAGGTGTGAACTTTTTGTGTATCAGCTACTCTCCTGCAAATTTCTCTTTAAGGGGAAGGAAAAAGGAATTAAAAAATAACAACCTGCACCAGGCCACTTAACTGTCCGACTATTCAGTTAGAAGGTTCAAGACTGATTCACATCTCTGGTCTGAACCAATCTCTAACTCCTGACCCCAAAATGAGTGCTCCAGCCAGGGAACTCGTTGCTATTCTGCATTTTTGCTTTATCAGTTTTGCTTGTTTCACTTCCTACTAAATGGTTAAATTTACAGTACACTAGGGAGAAAGAGCGGGGGGACAAAAGAAAATTGATTCTACAGTCAGGACACTGAGTTGCAATCCTGTGAAGTCCAGGTCCATGCTCCAATGACCACCTAATTCTTTACACAGAAGTTCTGCCAGGAGAAAGAGAGGCAGCATCTAAACCAACTTGAGGAGACCACCACAGATCCTGACCCTTGCCCAGCCAAGACTGGGGACACATCTGGACCTCTCTTATTTGGATATTTCATGCATATGAAGAGAGAGAAAGATGCATTCTTTTTTAAATAGGAAAAAGAAAAAACAATAAATTCTGAGAAGCTGGAGGCAGTGCACAGGGCTGCACATGTACCTAATTTATGTGTTGGGGTTTTTTTGAACTTGTTAACCTCAATACTGTACCAATTTCATCTTAATTTATAACATCTTCCATCTGCAGACTTTCCTCCTTTTATTCCATCTTCTCTCCTATTATACAGTTGTATTTCACTGTTTCATTTCAAAGTAAAACACATACGTAAGAAGATTTGATTAGTTAACACTGAATCTGGAAAACTGATGTACTGATCCTGACTGGTACTAAAACAATTATCATTACTGAAGAAACAAATAGGAAAATACATTTTCAGAGCACACAATGACGACAATGAAAAACTTTGGGAAAGAATCACAATACTGACTCACACAAGTGAAAGGCACTAGCACTATCAGACGACTACAGGAAAGAAGTAAAGACACAAGAGAATTTTGATCACTTGAACCTATAAATAGAGCTATAATAGAGTATTCTTAAAAACCTGCTATTTTATTTGTAGATGCTTCTGCGTTCTCAGGTCTTGGGGAGGCCAAACTTAGGTCAACAGATACAATAGCCCTTTTATCTTCATATAGTCTTGCCTCTGGATTATGATATGCATCTTCATTCTGCTTGTGCATCATATTCAAGTCAGCTAAAGGAAAGGGGAAATAACTGTTTACAATATTTTATTCCCACAAAAGGCATGTTCACCATAGATTCTCAAAGTACAGGGATGTTTCAGCAGACTCCATTTTTTCCAGACACACCAACTATGGGAACAAAAAGTTTAGGCAAAACCAATAATATATAAGCTATAGGTGAAATGTTAGTTATCAAGAATTCACAGATTAAAATGTAATTGCTTATATATTTACTTTGTGTTTCTTTTGTCAGATATGATTCTTCACAGCAAAAACAACCCCTAGAAAATGCTATGAAAACAAAGGATAAAGAGCTCAAAGACTAAAAAGACTAACAAGTCTGTGATGACATATATGTGTTTAGAAACTACACCTTCTTCTATTTGCTTAAAGTTGTAAAACATGAGTTTAGCACTACATCTTAAGTACTGAATTTATATTCCATTTCATTTCTATTAATGGCGATGACCACAATAAACCATTAATGTGTTTTTTGGTTTTCATGTCTTCAGTAGTAATCCAGGTGTGGATTTCATTATGTAAGCAAAACAATGTCATTTAAAATTTTCACCAAAATTTGCATTGAACATATTAGTTAGCATAAAAATCCTGATCAAAGTTATTAATGTCAGCTAATCTTGAAATGTTCACCACACTACATCTAAAAATCACCCCCCCCCAAAAATACACCCCACAGAGTTTTTGGATTATCATCTTAAACAGTGTTTCTGATAATTATAAATTACTGTAGTTATTTAAACACACATTCCAAGAACTTTAAATTATATTCTTCTCTGTAAAGAAGCCATTGCATATACCAGACTCCCTAAAGTATCTATACAGATGTTTTTCAATAGGATAAAAAGACAAATTGCACTGCGTAACATACAGACACGGCAGAAACGGCATGTTACATGCTTGATGACATTTGACCCATAGCTTATTCACCAAGTTGTTAAACTATGGTGGAAAAAATAACTTTAAATGTGTAATAGAGGAAAGCAGGCTAAGAAATTTCTCTCTCTTGGTTTCTCTTTTACAGACAGACATAGGCTTCTCAGGAGGAGGAAATAAAGCACAAGCCAATTGAAGTTACCCACATCTTCCTCTGAGCCATCCACCCACACCATACCAATGGCTTGGAGAAAGCAGTGTAACCAACCCAGACACTTAAATGAAGTGCTTAAAGTTAGGCAATGTGAGCACCTCTATGCCCTCTGGGAGCCTAAAGGCAAGATTCTAAATTTCTTATCTGGCCACACAATTAAAAAAAAAAAAAAAAAAACTTTATCTTTTTTTCCCCTCAAAGTACATCATGAATTTAGCAATAGGCCATTCAGATATCGTCAGTACTCTAAAACTAAATATTTATATGCACAAACTGTGATCCAGCAAGTTTTCCATACTTTCAAAGTTCTCGTATTTTATCATCAAAGCACATATTTGAAATTAAAAACCTAATCATAATATTAATTAATACATAATATTCTAATAATATTAAATTCAATTGGCTTCACATTAGAAATTAATAGCTATAACGTTATAAATTCTCTTTCACTTTAAAATTTATCACTTTTATTTGTTTTGGACTATAACTATTAATGCTCCTACTAGTGCAATTTGGCTTGCCACCAGATTACCCATTTCACTTCCATTATTCTGTAGATTAATTGGAAGTATTCAAATTCACTGGGGATAGGAGGAGGAACAGAAGTTCCAAGTCCGTTTGACTCACGGTTTTAACATGCTCTGAAAACAGTTATCCTCTTGGATAACACAGAATCATGAAGGAGGACAAACACACAATGCTGGAATTAGAGTCATCTGATGAAAAGTGCTGCCTTGCTTTAAAATTCACGCACAGAAAGTCTGCGTCAAGCCTGTATATCACTTCAGCTCTCAAACAAATCCATCAGTTGTCGAGCCAGTACAGCTCCTTGAATGAGAAGGTGCTAAAGGCAAGAATGAAGAGGGCTGGAACAGGCCAGCAAGAGATAATTACTGGCCTAGTGTGACGCAATATAAACCCTCAAGTCTGGGGAATCAAAAATGAGCATGAAATGAAGCAACCACCATTAAGGGCATTTCCAAAACAGTTTTGTAGACTGTGTGGGATAGAGAGCATATACAGTTCAACAAAGAGAACCTTTGGCACCAGAATGAATTTAATGTTAATAATTTTATTTTGAGATAACTAATCTAATTGTACCTATTGAATACTGTTTTATTTTACAAAAAAATATTGCTGCAGGGTTTTCTATAGCAACAGAAACTGTACCTCTTCCAATAAGTAGAGATTTGCCTAATGTAAGGACCAAGTTCAGGAGCCAGAATCAGGAAGATTAAAATCAAATTACGTCTACCACTGATTTATTAGAAGGTTTGATAAATCACTTGCCTGGATTACAGCTATCCCCGAGCTCATTATCCCCTCTTGTACAAAAACAGCACTTGAAAAAACAAAAAGCCTTAGAAATCATTACTGCTGACCGACTGCTATTTATGTGGCCATCTACCAGCAGTGTTGCTTGGTGAAATTTAAATATATCACTCAGTTTTATGTATTTGTCCAAACACATTCCCATTTTCCATGTCACAAATAAGCCAAGACATGACTTTTCAAAAAAAAAAAAAAAATCCAGTAAAATGTTTAAATAAAGTCCTCACAACAGAAGTCTAGCACATTTGTATTGCAGACAATTGACAGCTTGCTTTCTCTCTTCTCCCTTTACTGTTGTTTCCTGTCTTCACTGATAATTGACATATCTAAAGCTCCTCATATGGTTCAGACTGTACCATGCAAATGATTCCACTAAAATCAAAGTAATTACTCACTTAAACATTGATACAGTGAACCTCCTTGAACCTACTTCTATTTGCCAATAAAGTGCTATCAGTGTTACAATACAGAGAATAATATGTCTAAATAGTGCTTTACCAGAGTAAGAAAACATCATTCTTAAAAAGACAACCTGTAATTTTGGCAAACATACTTATCAGATTTCCTTTTGCATCTCTGAGAGGAGCGCCACCACCACTTTTTCCCCAGGGATTGTAATTCCTCATTTCAGCTTCTAACTTGGCTTCATAGCGTTCCTTTTCCTCTCTCTCTTGCCTGCGTCGTTCCTCTCTCTCTCTTATCTAAAAGCAAACAAAAAGTCAGTCACAGAGAAACATACAGATACACACTATAAGACTTCCAAGTTGCAGAAATATTCACATTTGACACTCGCAGTAGAACAAAAGTCCCAAATCCTTGGATTTTGTGATACAGAAATTTATAACGGCTGAAAATTAAACAAGCAAAATTTCACAGAATTCCAGTATTTGCTTTTCTCAATCTGTTATGTTTTCATTTACCAAACTTTACATTAGGGATGACTAGAGATAAAGACTTATCAGTAACTGTCCTAACAGAATGCTTTATAATTCTACAACCATTTCCGCAGTAATACAAGACAACGTTCGCAAATAATGTACAACTGTTTCCATGGTTTGTTCATATTTCTCTTCAAAATTAGCTTAAAATTATTTAATTAAGTCTCCTAATAAATCCAGGCAGCATTTATAAATGGAACAACTGTTAGAAAAAGCCCAACTTCTGTCCAATGCTTTTAAAACATTGTCTAATATTTTTGTAGATGAAATATGTTAATGTAGTAAGTATGCATGTTCCTTCTGTGCATCAGATAATAAAGGCTTCTCTTTATCAGGTAGCCAGATGATTTTATAAAGATGCAATGAGCCAACACAAAGACCCATCTAGCCATGTAGAATGTTTCAAAAAATGGTCAGTCATGTTTGTCTATAGGAAAAAAAAGGAGGGGAAGGGGCAAATAGAATATATTCTGTCAGCTCTCAGTGATAAGCAGCATAATGACTTTGAAAGACTACATCAGAAGTTGTGCCAGGCTTATTAGACCTTTACGTCCATTTGTGGAGTCCCTCACAAGATAAGATGGAATTTATTTCTTAAGACTATAGGGAGAAAAAGTCTTCAGCAAAGCATAAGGACAAGTATCAAACATTATTCCTAAATGATTATTTTATTCTTAAATCGGACTTGATTGACAGGCTCTCCTTTATCACTGTACACAGTCATAGCTAGAATTAGAACATTTTTATGGAAATTATTTACCTCCTCTGAAGAACTACATAAAGAAGAGTGAGAAAGGAAAATGTTAGTGCCAATGTACTGGGTTCTAGCAAGATCGCTCTGAAATACTCTGTACAGTCTTGGCCAGACATGTTCTAAAAAAATAGAAATTCCAACAGGTGCAGCAGCAAAAGGCCACTAAAATGAAGAGGCGACTAGAAAGCCTAATGGATGACAGGCAGCTATAGAAACCTGTTTATTCTACCAAAAAGGAAGCTGAACAAAGATAAGACTGCCACCTACAAACACATTAGAGCTAAACATTAGGGAGGCCTTTAAACTCCTGTCCAAATGAGCATGAAGAAATTACTGAAATTAGAGTCTTCCTAATTATTAGAGCAGTCATGCTCTAAAGCAATCTTTCAACAAGGATATCAGAGCAAAACAAGTCATTGCTTTTAAGATGCAGTTTCTTCTTATGTTCACGACAGGAATTATATATAATATTATATTATATAAATGCCTGGAACCAATCTAACTGTTTGCTGTCAGTCCTAACCTTCTCTGTGTCTCTGACAAAAAGTGAAGAGCTTACTGTTCACCTAAAGAGCTAAAGTGGGCTTGAGGAGGGTCAGATGAATGGGAGGGAGGAAGGGAGGAAGGAACAGAGAGCTGCTAAGAAAAGTTTTTAACTGTAAGTTAAGTATAAATATGTTTGAAAGAGTACTACAGTTACAACCACTGTATATTCAAAAGAAAAAGAAGAAAATGGCAGTGGCTTTATCACTCAGTACCTGCTGTTGCAGTTCTTGTTGGTAAGATAACATTGCCTCTTTGGAAGGCTTTGTTTTTTCTTCAGAAACTACTCCTACGCTTCTTTGTCTATCTGCTGTATTCCTCTGTCCGGTGTTACTTCTGAAATAAAAGCACACACATATAAAAGAAAAACATCACAGGGTCCAAAGGGGGGGGGGGGGGAATCCCTGTCTGAAATACGCAAGAACTGTTGTTGCTTTCCCACAGCCTGGCAGTTTATCATCTCAAATATTTTCATATTATAGTTTAGGCAGGAATGCTTGATTAGAAGTTTGAAGAGCTGTCTTTAACACACTTTACTTCAAAGGCCTATCCCTTGTTAGAAAACTACTCCCAACATGAAATGCATATAAGATGAATACAAATAATACTTACAGGGATTGCTCTGCTGGGGCTTGGCTTGAAGGAACATCCAGATTAGGTGTGGGTTGCATTCCCATCATAGCTGTGCCATCTACACAGTAAAGACAGCTATTTTAAATTTGAGATGCTCAAAAATAAACAATTGCCATTACTTAAAAGAACACAGCTCACTGCTCAAACTCTGACTGCAGGATCAGTCAGAAAAGGACTCTAGACTTCTACAACGTTAAATGTAGCTACGCTTAATGCCCCCGAAAGCAAGAAACAACACCAAGACACAACTCCATCTCTTACTTTTAAAATTAAACCCTTTAAAATAATAAATTTAATTAAAACCTGTAAAAATTTACACATATCTTCATTAAGACACTCTACAGTGAACTAACATAAGAAATAACTAACTAAATGTACCATTTGTCCTCATGCTTTCCAAAAGCCGCCTCTGTTGTGAGAAGAGCCATACTGTCCAATTTATTTTAACTTTTCTATGAGTGTACCACAACAACATGTTTTACCTTAAAAGCAAAAAAACACCCAAAAATCTAACACATGCAAATCATAGTAGTTTGACTTGCTAAATCCTCATGGAGCAGTCACAGGGTAGATAAAAATAGGAGTTTTTAAAATAAAAAGTTGGATTATTTCATACATTTTCTTTAAAAATATTTAAATTTATATTTGAAATTGTAACACAGCCTAAACATATAAAAAATTATGAAATAATTTAAGTAATTTTAGAAAATGTTTTTATTACTGAATCTGTAATAATGGGAGAAGTAATGGTTAAGTACCTGAGACCAGAGTCTTTTCAAGTGATTAACAACATTTCTGGAAGCCATTGCCTCTTTTCCAGTTGCAGAAAACTGCTTCATTCAGAAACAACACTGGGGGGAAAAAAACTGCTTTTCCTTCTTTCATTCAGTACACAACTGAAAATTGGGTATAAGTAGCTGTTACTAGTTCTAAATTATTCATAATTTAATTAGATTAAAAACATTTATCTGAATCACACTAATCATTAACCCACCTAAAATCATCAACTTACAATATGCAAGATTGGGATCCAAAGGATTCCTAGCCCCATAAAAGTAATATGCATCATCATAAGGCGTTCTGTAGTTGTCCGTCAAAGCCAGTGGTGGAGGCGGTGGCATAACTGCAAGCCTTAAAGGAAAAAGAAACATGGTTTGTTTTATTGTACAACTGAAGAGAAACATCAACACAAGTAAAAAGAAAAAAAATTACTATGGGAAAAAAAAATCTAGACGTAGCTCAATCTAAGACTTTTCATAAGTGTCATGCAGGAACAAGATATAGTAAGCCACAGTAAGAAGTTAACCTTCCCTTAGAAAGTACACGATCCTATGCTATTCCAGAAATCTTAAAGAGCATAAAGCAAGAACACCTTCTCTGACTGGTTCAGTTAGTAATACTCACAGGTTACATCTGTAACAGCAAATAAAACATGCCAGGGATTGCTCTCTGGTCAAGGGACAAGTAGCATAGCACAGCCTGCGTCCACACGGCTAAGGCTCTTGGTCTCTTCCAAAACTGTGTAATCTCATCCACAATGTCTAGCGGAAACTGTCATTGCCTACACTAAACTCCTGAACTTAGCCCAGGCAGTGTCTGGGAGAGCACTCACTGGAATCGGCCAAAAATCACACCATGCCAGGTAGTTGAGGATCACAGACATAGCACAGATACTATTCCGATAGTACAACTCAGTTATTTTGCACAAACAACCACTTAGAGAGAGCCATATCTGCAGATAAACCAGCCTCCCAAGATTTTTCCAAAATATAATACACTGCAAAGAAATAGGCATAAAAAGTTTATTTAGGGGCACTAGATAATATTTTGACAATTTATAAAAAATGTTTTTAAAAATATTTATTTCTATCCTGAGTTAGTTCCTGGGAGAAGGATGCACAGCACCATTGAGCTCTACCTTTCTATGTAGTAATAGTGTGCTTAACACTGAGCTTAATAGGCAAAAGAATGTGATGGTGAAGCACCTGGGAGCCACTATTTCACCAAGGGTGCTAGATAGACCTCTCTGAAAGTCTTCATTCATTGGTGAGATTGAAGGGATGTGCACAGCAGTTTGGAAAGCCACACCAGGCCTTTCGGGTGGTGCTTTCTCTTCAGAAGCTCTTGCCGTCAAGCCAAACTGCTTCAACCTATTTGGCTGAAGGAAAAAAAAAAAAAGTGCAGTTACCTTCTTATTTCTATGAAATATTTTGAACCTCCATTTAGTTTGCGTTAAACACTTCACTGCTTCCCAACTGGCTGTTCAAATTAAAAAATTTAGCATATTTATCGCGGACTAACAAAAACCAACCACTAGGGCAAGTTTCGGTAAGTATATTATTCTAGTTTTTAATCCAAAAAAAAAACCAAAAAAACAAAAACAACGTATTTTCATCGTTGGTCTGTAGTACAGGTATCTAAAGCTGCCAGTTTCCTACAGTGACAGTATTCTCATATTGTGTGTAGGAAAAGTTTCTGAAATAAAACCCCCTGCTAAAACTAAACTAGCTCATATTCAGTAAAAATAAGCATACACACAATGAGACTTTTTCCAATAAACATTTTCTTATGATACTGTTACTACACTTGTTAGGTCCTTCTGATTTTATTAGATTTTTCACCCATGACAATTATAGATTTTTTTTTCTTTAATGAAAGCATCAAATGTTTATTGATAACTGGCAGCCTCAGAAGAAGATCAAAGGCAACATGCAAGTAATGCAAAGGCATGCAAGCCAGGAGAGTTCCGAAACTGAATTATCACATCCAGAAAGCCCTTACACCAACTGCTATGCATAAATATTTTCATGTTCGTTCAAATGAGCTAATATAATAAAAAACAAAAAACATACATTTTTAAAGTAAAAATGGATTTTCTTTCTGAATCTACTGATCTTAACATGGTAGTGCTTCTATTAACATGCAGAGACAGTAATACCAGCACCAGCAAAATATTAGATCTCTAACAGCAAATTATGTCCCCTACATTATGAAAGTATTTCAGCAAAATGTTAAAAGTTTACCTCCTCATCACTTAGCTGCAAGACAGTATATACAAGGAAGTTAGTACTCACCAACCATGAACTACAGAATTAAGATAAAAATTCTCAAAACCTACTAGACATGTATGTTTACAACATTTAACTCCAAGCTTATAAGTTTGAATACAGAATTTGCTAACAGATATGAGCTATAACAATCTCAAATTATAAAGCAGCCTACATACTTTTTTGCTTGTATTTTCAATTCCAGTAACTTGAACAGGAGAACGTTTAAGCTTGTCAGTAAGAAAGGCTACTTTAATGTGAACTGTTCCCAAAGTGCTCTAGATTTTAGCTCTACAGCTAGTTTAAGATGCACCTACGGTACAGTCGGTTTAACCTGGGGATTGCTTTTTTAAACAAGCAGTATAGATGAAGAGTCTGCTTTTATAGACTCTTAATCAGACATTTCTATTTAATCAGCCTGTAATTAATCACAAGATCTTCCTAATTAGAATCTCTCCCCAAGAACCAATTTAAATTTAACAGTGACTGCTGCTTAATAGATGTAGCAATTCTACATAATTGAAAGCTTTTGGTTAAATTAATGGTTTTAAAACATTATACATGTCCTGGAATTGCTCTGGTTGTTCATTCAACAAGCACTATTCAGTCTCTCTGAGTGAGATGCATACACAATATGGAGTGCTTCACCACAGCATACTTCTGGCTATTCAGGTTTGATTAGACAGGATCGGTTACATGAACTTAGAGCCTGCTGTGGCCAAAAGAGTGGGCATCCTCTGCTTAGTTTCTCTTCTTTCCTGCCCTGCTCCCAGATAGACACTCCAGCCCTCTCTCCTTCACCATCTGAATCCTGAATTAGCCAATTCACCTTTCTAAGCCAGCTATGGCAGCAAGAGGCCTGGATCATTGCCAGCTCACTGAGCTGAATTAGTTCACTAAAGGGATCAAACAAGCATCACAGACAGAAGTAGAGAGGACAGGAACATGTAGCTAAACCAGGTGTAGGTGATCTCACTCCCTACTCAGGAGCGATAATTTTGGTTCTGCTCAGTTATTTATCTACATGCGCCCTCGGTCTCCTGCCTCAGATGTTCACTGCAGTGTTGACAGTATGTCAACAGCAATTCATTCATCTTCATTTTCTAGAAAATGAGAACTCCCTTCATGTCTGCTGAACTCTCCAGAAATGGCACAAGTGTCTATGTCTTAGCCTCCTCAAAAAACAGCACTATTTATCATTTAAACTGGCAACCAGATTTGCTTGAGAAAGCCCTCTATCCTGCGTGTCCAACAGCACATCTCCACTGCTCCTGGAAGCATTGGCTTTGGGCATTTATCAAACACACACATGCAAATCATACTAGTTACGTGACAATCAGTCTGCTACTAATATCACCGGTACAGATAATCTACTCCTTCTAGATATGTGAAAATCAAACTTCTTATTAGTAGGATAACCATCTTACTGAGAAAGTGCAGACAGTAGTAACTCTGCATTCACTCTTATAAGTAATACAGCATTAAAGATCTTGCTCTTTACAAAATTGCATACAAATGCTTGTAATCCTAAACACTGCATTTGATAGCCAAAAAAAAAAAAAAAAAAGATTACGAAGTTGAAATAAAAATTGTCACTGTAAACTGATTCAGCTGCAAAACAACTGGGTTTTGGGAAGGGGGAGGGGGCAGTTTGTTTGTTTGTTTGTTAACTGAAAAGAGCAAATTAGGCACACGGTAAAGACAGTCAGCAGCATACTTTACATTTCCACAGGAAGATTACGAATGGTTGCATATACAAGCTACCACTGGACACTAAATATCTTTTCCATCACCTACGCTGCTTGTACCAAATTTTCACTTGGTAACATCAAATGTTGGAAAACTTCCATTAAACTATTTTCTTCTTAAGCTGAAAGAAGGTGTAATGAGTAACGGCCTTATCCTTGACTTTAAATATTTTATACTAATGCCATATTAGAAAAAAGACATACATTTATCATGCTATCAGTAGCCACAATGTACATGTAATAAAAAAAAGTCTGTATACATAAAAAAGAGAAAATCCAAGTTCCTCACCTTCTTTTCTGGGTCTAGTGCTCCAGAAGCGGCAACTGAGAGTTCAAGTTCCTTTTCACTGTTTTTTTTTGTTTTAAGAAAAGAAAATTAAAAAGATCAAACCAGAGAGAAGTAACAACTACACTCATTCTTTTAAAGCACAGACTCCACAAATGTGTGGGTAACATAGCCCTGAAAACCCAGAGCAACACAAGACCATTCTTCAGCTTGACTCCCGCTGGAGTCAGGGAAGAGCACTGTATGTTCTTTGTAAATAAAGAGAACTCCCCCAGAAGTATCTATCATCTATTCCACTTAATAAAAATCCAACTGCCAAAAAGGTCGAATCATACATTGCTTTTTTACTGCAACCTTTCAGCACATTTGATAAAAATTGATCTTTATTCACATTACAAATTGATCTTCGTTCACGTTACAGTAAGAAGTTTCTTATAAGCATATTCAAACAAGTGATTCAAAACTCCAGCAGTAAGTACTATACTGTAATTTCAGGTCTCAGGTTTGTTGGGCATGTACAGATTTTAATCACATTGTCAAGTTACTTCTTTTTAATTAATCCTTTCATTAATATCACTGTGCTTGCATGTATCCAGACCATCATTCAGCAACCAGATACTAACAGGCAAGCAAGAAGTTTATATTTAATTATTTTGCATAGTCAGATGGACAAGTTCTTTGAAAGTGAAAGATCACATCCTAAATGGGAAGGTAAAGAAAGATTCATTTTCAACTCTGCAAAATAATCAGACACTCCCCTCACCCTTCTCCCCTCCTCCCTCCAAAAAGTAGACGCTTTTGTATCTTTAAGAAACTGAAAAAAATCACTTTTAAAAATAAGAAATTCTAGCTTTGCCTTTGTTCCACTGAAAGCTGGTGAATTTGTTTCTTAAAAACTAAAGATCTCATCCAAATGAGTTTAATTAGACATGACATTACCTTTAGTAAAATAGTAGCTAGAATTCCTTATTTGTGAAAATTATTCTTAACACATTCAGAGAAATTCATGAAATTTCTTTCAATTTCAGCAGTTATCTTTTTAAATATAGTAATTTTCCACTACCGTCTTTTATTTCTCTGTTGCTCAGCCATCTGTTCAATTAGTTCTTTTCTGTATTTCTCTTTTTTCCTTTGGAGAAGTTCTCGGTCCTGACCACCTAAAGGAGATTAGTATACACTAGCATAAACACTCCACAAAATACATACAAAAGGTACTCGATGAAAGCGTCTTATTTCGATCAAGTCAAAATATGAAACGCAGCAGAGTATATAGTTTGGGAATGTGGATAAGAGCACTGTATTTTTACTGATTAAAAAAATCTACTTTTAATATACAAATTTATTTGGGGTATGACCATCAGAACTACTATAACTTTCATTACTATTTTTAATTTACCATTTCTAAATGGTCAAGAAGTTAAAAGCTTCAAAACACTGCAATACTGATACAATAACTCAAAACATAGTTACTTAAATTTTATATTTGATTTTTTCCAACGCTGAACTAAAAAATAGATGATAGCACTCAAATATTACAAAGCACTGCTCTGGATAAAAACGAAATTTAAAACTGAAGACAGTCAAACTACAGGGATGAAAGCAATTGATCCACTTTCAAGATGGTTTCCACAGCTACTAAGAATTAGAGATGTACTGGAAGATATGTACATGCAAAAGGAAACAGTGACAACAGCACCTAACATGGATTTTAAGGAACCCCAAAACTTCCAACCTTTGGCAATCCCTCCCATCATCTCATTCTGGAAATAAAGATCTCGGAGTGAGATTGCAGGGAGGAGAAGAAAAAAAAATAATAATTAAAAAAACATTTTCTATAAAGCATGGCCATCAGACACAATAGACCCCTAACACATTTCCATACACAAAGTCACTGTGGATCTCCAGTGAAGTAAACCTGACCAAGAAAGTGGAAGAGGCTGGAAAGACAAAGAACGAACCACGATTTACGGCTGAGTGAATTTTTTTTTATTCAACTATCATGCTATCATGCATAACGCGACCAAAACATACAGGATGACCTTGCAGCTTGTGATTTATTTATTTATTTATTTATTGGGGGGGGGGAGGGGTCCAAAATCACCACTCATTTCCAAAAATTTTGAGTGGTAATATACTTAGTCTTTATACAATGGAGTTAACAATATTCCTCTCCTAACGAGAAATTTGTGAAGACAAATGCATAACTTTGTGTACTCAAGTTACTATAGCAAGATCGCTGCAAACAGACCAGAGAGGCTGACAAACAATTAGAACACCAGTGTTTTAATGTTGCCTTTCAAATCTTCAGAAAAATTGTCCTGCCTTATATAGCACTGAAGATCATTTTGATTCATATGTAAAACTAAATTATTCTGACAATTTGTTTTTCAATTTTCCACCAATTCAAGTCTAGCTTAACTTTAGAGGCTAGCTTAACTTCAGTAGACCTGAAGATCTACTACAGTTCTTTTATTAATTTTCTTATAGTTTTCTGAATTTAGGCAGGAATGCTGTTTTTCATCAAGTGAAACACAGTATTTCTCTCTATTATGCTCCACAGTATTCCCTGCAAAATCTTGTGGCCGCGTTTAAGTGATAAGAGATGATCAGAATCTCTGTTCTTAGACACAGTTGTGAACACTACCATTTCCCATATTTTTACAATAAAAATTCAAGCACTGAGTTGCAGGTGTCTAAGAATGTAAATATTAACATTTCTCCCATGCTTCATTTCCTAAAGAAAAGAAAGAATTTGAGCCTTACACTATTAAGAAAGCTTAAGAAGAAACATGGCCTCTTAAAAATTAGTTGGAAAGCCCTATTTATTACATTAAATGGAAAAAGTAACATTCTTTTTCTTTTTTGATTTTCTCTATTTAAATAAAATTTATTTACCACTCTCAGGAACAACAAGCATAAAAAAAATAGTTTTAATTATTGCCAAAAAATAGTAAAATATGCAAAGAAAGGCTAACTCAGTGTTATTAAATAGGTTTTTGTACGTACCAAGAACAAGGCCTGTTGCATATGGCATTTCAGCTGCAGACTTTGCCTGTTCACTAGCTGAAGTACTAACTTGTGCCTGATTTCTGGCAAAGACAAAAAAGAAAAACAGAAAGATCAGACTTCAAAATTGACTTACAGTCTGTGTGAAACATGATAGGTGAACTTACATCATTATAAGTTATGATAAGCAGCTCTCCTAATAGCGTAAGAAATATCATAAGCAAAAGCCACCACCTTCTGAAAAAAGGCGTTTCCCACTGTTCTTCGCCTGCAGTTTCTGAAGCTATCAGAAACACTGAGTCAATCAAGCACTTAAACTCTTCACTAGCTCCACTGAGTTTGTTGACATTGTTTGTTTATGTAAGGTCTAAGTATTTTCCTCATCTACTTAGATTCGATCTTACTCACAAGTCCAGAAAACAGAAAAAAGGAATCTTAGAACTATTATCATGAAAGATTTCCCTCTTTTTCTGATCATGAAGTACGAACTTGGAAAGCAGGTGATCTTCTATTGTTTCAAAAAAGAGAACTGGCATGCTAGATTCAATAGCTATTTTTAATCAAAGGAAACACATTGTTCTTGTTCTACTATATCCTAAGTTGGAGGAAAAATTATATTAGCCATTTTGGCTATTACTACTAATACTACTATATTTGGCTATTACTATTACTACCACTATTACTACTTCTAACATATTAGAAATTTTAAATAGTTTTAATAAACATTTTCCTTTCACCACGATTTTGTAGTGCATTTATCAAAAAAATACACTGTATGACACACCTAATATTTCCAGTTCTTGAGATCTGTTGCACATGTGATCTCTCCTTTAACTCGTCTTCATAATCTGCAGGCAGATCTCTTACTCTTGCATCTGGATATGGCCTTGAAAAAATAGAAACAATTCAGCCATGCTTGCCTAAGAACATCCAAACTTAAAAAGAAGGTCCACCAGTCTCTTACAAATGGATCCTCAGCCCGATTGTGCACTGGACAACAGAACCAGTTCTGAACATATCACACAATTTCCAGAAATAATTCCCTTTGCTAGAATTGTCCAGGCAGCTCTCTCTGGAATTTGAAAAAACAAGTGTACTTTCACGCTACTTTCATATTATTGGGCCTGGTTAGGAGTTTTGAGAGCAGAAGAGAGGAAACAACTCCAAGAAAATCTCTTCTTGCTTGAATATCTGGCTGGCTGTATGCTGGCTAGGGTTAAACATGGTTTTCCTTGCAAAAAAAGTCTAATTCTTCATTGCAGGGGCAGCTTTCCTGACAAGTCTTACTACTTTTGTTTGTTTGTGTGTGTGTGTGTGTGTGTGTGTGTGTGACCAAATTCATATCCCTGGTGGCAACTCCAGACCAGATCCTGAAAGTGACACTTTGGTATTCAGAGGGCATTAAGTAAAATTGATCTTGCTCTTAATCTGCAGGGGCCAATGTCTACAACAGATCACAGCACACAGCTAACTGGCAAGTCTAGTAAAATAGTTAATTCAGGTGTGAGAAGCTTCCTTAATCCATGCTCAGCTATGTGCCTGATATTATTTAAAAGAGAAAGAGGACTTCTCCTCAAGGGAACAGACAGGTATGAGATATTATGGTGAAAACAGGAGCTGAAATTTGAATCACCTACATATGAAGCAAAGAAGATAATGCAAATGAAACTCCAAATAATTCCCAAGATGCCAAAAATTGTGTGGACACAAGTGAGCTTTTCCTGAAAAGACCTGAAGTAGCTGAATTTACAGGCTTGTCTAGCCTTTAAAATCAACTGCTTTCTAATGAGGACTTCAAGTTATCTTGATAAAATAAGGCAGGAATAGATATTTAATTAAAAATAAAGCACCCAGTAAATGCTGACAAAGTTGTGTACTTTTCAGAGAGCTGGGCAAAGCTGTGTACTTCCTCATAAGTAAACCAAAAAATACTACATAAACACAAGCAAAACATCTTATTCTATCATGTCAAAAGATCAACAGCTCTGCCCACCCCTGTATAATTTAAATAAAAGCCAATAATCAGAGGTGGAAGAATATAAGTAGATTATTAAACATTGCTTTGGCAGTCTTAACGCACAAGAACACCACGAAAGAAACACGTCCACTGGCATGATGTGGTCTTCTTTCATGACCAAGATCATCTTTTTGATAATGATCACTCTGTTACTTACCAGGCTGTTCACTTAAGACCAAAACATGGTCAGGAAATACAAAGCCTAGTAGTCTCCAGAGTGATAAAAGGAAGTAGGGAGAAAGCAAAAAAAACAACCTTGGGATTCAAGAGGCAACCTACTTTGTCAAAAGCAGCAAGCTTAGCATGGTGGACAATGGGAAACAGTGACCTAGAGTAGCCACCGAGTTTGGTAGTCCAGGAGCATGTGTGAACCTGCCTTCTCTTGCCTGCTTTTTCAATGCCTCCAACCACTGAAAAGCTGCACTGTTTTGCCCAGATAGGTTGGCCTGGTTCAATCAAGGAAGAGTTCTTACGTTGTTTATAGGGCAGGGCTGGCTGCTGGGGACAGCCCATAGCGTCCCATAATAAGAACCACACAAATTTTGCACCTCCTCTTGCTTTCCTGTCACCATCTCCATTTGCTGAAACGTGTCACAGTCTCTGTGCCCTCTGCCAAAACAGAAACCTTTCTGGAAAACTCTGTTACAGCCACTTGCCTCTCCAAGCTAATAAAGCCCAATTAAAAATACATACTTTAGTACAGCAAATAATAAAAATATTTCTTCTAAATTTTAGTTTAGAATATTTTAGTTTCTGCCACAAATCAAATCTGACCGGGA
The DNA here is from genome assembly GCF_003343035.1 of Apteryx rowi. Classification (NCBI taxonomy): domain Eukaryota; kingdom Metazoa; phylum Chordata; class Aves; order Apterygiformes; family Apterygidae; genus Apteryx; species Apteryx rowi. The sequence continues at coordinate 473,884 of NW_020450701.1, read as the reverse complement.
AAAGGTTGATTTTACCTGAAATGGGGCGGGGGGGAAGGCTAACTCTTCAGAAGCTGAGCTGTCAGTAACTAACAGATGTGTTTGTCCTTCTTGAAGGGAGACTGAATAGAGTTTGTAAAAGATCAGTGGACCTCCTTGTGAAGGAGAAAACAATACTGGATGACAAAGCACATTAATAAGAAACAATGAACATTTTCAATAAAAATGCAGCAAAAAAAGTAAGTATACCTTAAAATAAACCTGAATTTTACCTAGAAATTTAAGTTCAGGCAATTCAGTTGATGATTAAGCAATTTCTTTTAATGGGCATACATCAAGCTTGCTAACAACAAGGATAACACTATCTTCTGTACTGCCTTTCAAAGGAAAAGTTGAATTTAACCGTTTCAGAGGCCTCTTGAAATGAGCAAATTAACTGTCTAGTATTACATTGGTCACAGAGATTTATATGAGCCCCATTTGGATTTTCTGGAATAACTACTGCTATTCAAGGTGATACTGTCTATTGTTGGCTCAAAAATCACCCTTGCTGATATTTTACATATATAACTCTATATATTCTTTGAGAAACAAAGTAATCCCTCAAACTTTATCAAATGGTCATTTTTTAGTTAAATATTAGACCCTCTGTCCAATTACATCAGACAGTGGCAAGTTACAGCTACCTGGCCAAAAAAAAAAAAGAGGACATTCATCCTATTGGACATTAATTAACATATAGGATTAACAGTAACCCCCCTCTTCTGAGAAATATGGATATTTTGGCTATCTTTGTTAGATACCGAGTCAAGCTTCTTAGCATACTTTTCTTTATGAAATCCTGAAGTTGTAGAACACAAAGACCCTATCCTAAAACCTGCTTTGCTCCATCTTGTGGTATAATAATGACAAAAAATTGCAATTTTTGTGTTAAGCATTTTCTTCTCATTGTAATTCACTAAAAAACAGATATTCTTATTCTTGTCATCTGTTTAACCACTCTTTCCATTTGCTAGTCTTTTTTTCAGAAACAAGTTATGAGTAAATACATGCTTTTAAGAAGCGTATCTGAACATACAATTTGAAAATCTGAAATAATCCAGTTACTTAGCCTGAATCTCCCAAATGCTTCCAGATATTTTGTTTTTGTAAACACTTGTTTAATTCCTTGATGGAGAGGAAGGGGGGCTTGGTTGGTTTTTAACACTAGAAAGGCTGTGAAGAAATACAGAAGGCCATTTTCATAGTGTAGTTACAGTGTTCTACTGGCATTTGAAACTGGAACAAAATATGGCTTCATTCCACTTTGAAAAGGCCTTTCTAGTAGAACAGCACTTTAGGCTTTGTTCTGCTTTATTTTTCCCAGTTTTTAATTTGCAATACTATCCAGAAATTTATTCACATAAACAGATGACTCAAAGATCACTTAGACATTTCACCAGTAATTAACAATGAAACGTGATTGTGATATTTAACATTGTTGAGAATGGTAGAATTTGCCTCATGTTTTTTCTATAAGCGTTATTTCCAGAAAAGTAGCTATTTCTGCTAATAAGGGAAAGAAAATCATGTCTCTTTCACTGAAGAAACAGTGCTAAAACAATTTGTGCAACACCCTTATCACAAAGGGGAATGAAAAGAATATACAACTCTACTGTTCTGAGATCTGGAAACTGAAAAAAATATTTAAATTTACGTACAAGAAACTTTACTGCATTATTTCATTTGAATTTTGCTGGATAAAACACATTTGTTTCAAGTTTGGTACTATTCCACACCATAACTCCCCGTTTTTGAAAATAACCTGCTCTTGCAGTGGAATAACAGAAGGAGGCCAAACGGCCAAACCTGGAATGATCTGCAAGGGGTGTGTGCACGCATGGGTTTTATAATGAATGAGCTTAGAATAGAAAGATTAACAATTAACCAAATTGATTTATCAACTAACACACTAAAGAGCATTTAAAAGAAATACATATCTGTTTTCCTCATATCTGATTTCTATAAAACACCTCATTTTTGTTTGGTTTGGTCACCCTCCTTAAATGTTTTCTTAAACATTTATTCAAATTGTCCACTTATTAGTTAGATTAGCATTAGGATTTGACTCAGTCATACCAGCATTTTAAGACTTTGCCAATTAGCAAGACATGCAGTAAAAATTAGAAATCTTAAAAATATATTTTAAAAAATCCTAACATCTAGTGCTATGTACCAAAAATTGAAGCTCAAACCAGTTTTAGAATCCGAATTGAAGATTGACTTGCTGTAACTATTACAGACTAAGAAAATACATGTAATCTCAGGCTCTCACCACAGGGGTTTGCTCACAAACAGTAACATATTCTGGCAAACTACTCGTCATATAAACAATTTGTATGCTTCTTTTCTTGTGTAATTTCTCCAGTATCCATAGTTTGTCATACTATTTAAAATGCTACCTAATATATGCTGTACATTCTTAAATTCTGGTCCAATTTTTTAAATATTTTTCTAAAAATTATGTCAAGGTTTCTTTTTAAAGGAAGTCCAAAAAACTTTCACATGTGAATCTTGTATGATTTTTGAAGAGAGCAAACCACAGCTGTCAACAAAAAGCATTACAGAAATACAACAGAAAACTGAATTAAAAATACCTTTCAGCATAAAAAACCCGTGGAGGTCTTCTGTCATAATCACTTTCATATCTAAATCTAGAGTCCATATCTTCACCTATCTCAGGATCATAGTCCATTCTGTAGTATCTTCTATCAAAATTACGATCTTCATCAAGTCTGTGATGCCTCCTAATAGGAATACCAGATTGGCTAGCAAATCCATGATGTCTGCTTTCAGGAACATCCAAATCTTCATCAAGCTTTTTATGCAATAGTCTACTTCTTACTTCAGCCTCATCATCTAGCCTATGATACCTGTCTTCCTCCAGGTGTCTCTTTTTTGGCACTTCTTCATAACCTTCTGTGGAAGTAAAGGCACCTTTCTTGGGAGGTTCTGTACCTGTACTACAGGGCTGTACTTGCGTATGTAGCTCTGGCTGGAGCTTAGTAACAGCAATAGTTTTTTTATTTCTGTCTGTCTCCTGCTGTTTAATGAGAAAAAGAATATATTAAAAGGTATGAATATAAGCAAATCACATACAACAAAATCTTGGTTTTGCATTTCTTCAGACATCCCCTAAATAGGTACTAGAGGAGCGGTAGGAAGCGAGCAAGAAAAATACTTCTTCAAGGCGGACTTAATAAGCTAGGGAGATTTTTCTTGAGGAAACAGTGTTCTTTCTCTTATCTAATGCTTAATTTTTTTTTCCAGTTATTTTTACAAGAATGGCTATCAGTCCTGAAGAGGCTTTCCACAAACTCCAAGAGGTAACAACCTGACCTTCACATTTAAAGGCACAAAAAAAAAAATAAAAAAAAAAAATTTTTGAACTTTATACCTAATCAAGAGACTAGATGTCCTTATTCTATCCAGCTTCAGGCAAGCCGTGGTACTTCTTACCCAAGAGCACAACCTTCTAATCTGACCATTTCTTAATCTATTTTCCCTTCCCCAGTGGCTGTCACTATGAGAAAGGACAATTTAGTAGATAATAAACAGTCCTATGACATAGGGGACCAGTGTTCAATACACAATTCTAGCAAACAACATGATTTTAGACAAGCTGTGAGATATTTCTGTGCAATAATCTTTCACCTGGGATAATAGTAGATATTAGCTATAGAATGATAATAGTATCTAATACTTCACAAAATGTTGTAAAGAAAAATAAATTAAAGATGCAAATGACACCAAACTGGGAGGAGAGGTCAATATACAGGAGGGTATGACTACCATTCAGAAGGATCTTGATGAACTGCAGAAATGAGCTGACAGAAACCTCATGAAGTTCAACAAACGCAAAATCCAGCATCTGGGACAGAAAAAACCCATGCAACAGTAGTCTGCACACTGTCTGTCTAGAAAGTGGATTTCTAGACAAACTTTCTAGACCCCCAGGAAAGACCTGGGGGTGCTGGTGAGTAACAAGTTGAATATGAGTCAGCAGTACATCCCTGCATTAACGAAGGCCCACAGTGTCCTGGGCTGCATTAGCAAGAATGTAGCCAGCAGGTCAAGCAAAGTGATCCTTCTCCTCTGTTCAGTGCTTGTGAGGCAGCCTCTGGAGCAGTGTGGCCAGTTCTGTCCCCTTCCCCAGTACAAGGGAGATACTGACAACTGGAGAAAGTGTACAGGATGGCCACTAAGATTGTTAGGGGACTGGAGCACATGAAGGAGAAGCTGACAGATGGATTTGTTCAGCCTAGAGAAAAGGTTAAGGAGGGTGTGTATGGGGACAAGGGGTACCAATTGCAGTCTCTAACTAATGGGTGGTTTCAGAGAAGCCAGAGCTATGCTTTTCTAAGTAGCAATGGTCACAAGTTACAGCAAAGGAAACCTGAATTGGATATCAAGGGGAAAAAAAGTTCACAGTGAGAGTGATTAAGCAGCAAAACACAATGCCCAGAGAAACTCTGGAATCTCCATCCTTACACATATTCCAAACTCAACGGAACAAAGCCTGATCAACCTGATCTAACTTCGAAGTTAAGCCTGCTCTGAGCAGGGGATTGAACTACATAACTTCCAGAGGTCCTTTGCAACCTAAATTTATCCTATGATTGCCTGAACTGTTGGACCAAACTTCTAAGGTAACATATATTAAGCATAAGACAGTCATTTGACTGTGTCCCAGTCACACATGCCTCAAATTTCTCAGAGATGGAAGAACAACAAATCCTGACTATTTTTTTCTTGTTTATTCTTTTACAGCAAAATTGTTTCCACACAGGAATAATAAAAATGTAATGTTCAACAGAATGATAAACAAACCAAACCAATCAACCCCCCCCCCCCCAAAAAAAACCCTCCACACTTCACTCCCTGAATATATTTGATTATGTAAGTCAGCTGAGGAAACATAAATGCCTGAATATGTAGACGAATCTTTAAAGACTTATGGTCTCCACATTTATGCAGGTAATATAAACTTATACAGTGGACAGAGAGCTTAATTATTTTTCTACACTAGCCAAAGGAAGAATCACCATCGGCCAGCCCAGTCATGCATGCCATTGCAGAGAGTGGGGTCTCCTGACCAAGAGGAACAGGTATGGGCTTCCTGCTTCCAAAATCTGAGTCTCAGATGCACAAACACTGGCTGCAGTTTTGCCACCAGTTTCCTAGGGATCACTTTTATATAGTACCCTTCAAGAAGCCAAACAGAATCAGATATTGAATTTCAGCATATAAAGAATGCCTGAATACCGCCTTATAGCTATGTCTCCATAGATTAAAACAGTTTTCAACCATATCACACTCGAACACATTTCTTGAAGGCGATCTTTCTCATGTGAAAATAATGTTTGCAGAGGGACAAGCAACATTCTTCTAGACAGAGCTTATAAATGCATGAGTATTTGAACTTGTCAGCTGCTGTGAGAAAGACAGTGAACTTTCAGCTGTTGTGAGCACAAATACAAGGCCTACAATGGTGCCACCTAGCTCTCATAGTAGTGCACACACAAGTTGCCATATTTAAAAAAAAAAAAAAAAAAAGACAAAGCAAGGCCTTCTTAAATCAAACCTGCATTAGAGAGGAGTTCCAAAATTACTGCTGTCCATCACTAAAGCAAGGCAACAATACAAAAAAAGACATGTCCATTATTCTGCACAATATTTTAAAATTAAAAAGTAATAGAGAGGCTTTCTCAGATCAACATATTTTTTCCAGATTACTAAATCAGAGGGTCTCATACAATGCAAATACTTTGCGAACAATTAGAGCTAATAATCCTCTGCTGACTATAATTACTGCCCTTGGTATATTGGTAGGTTCATGGCATTCAGACAGAATGGAGGAAGTATTTGTAATCATTTACAAACAACAAAACACCTGGGGGAAACAGAGTGGGAGCAAAATAATGTTCAAGGTGAGTAAGATCAGGCCATCCGCATCCTACTAAAGAAGGATTTCCAGAAAGCAAAGAACCGTAACTAACAAAAAAAACAATGAAAGCCAGGCTCCTGAGATTCTTAACTCCAAAGCATAACTTGCCCCAGGAGGTAAGAAGTAATGTTTCAGCTTCCTACTTCTTGCAGAATGCATGTCTCTTGGAATAATTTGTTTTACATGTGTGCTGAGTGTGCTGAAATGTTTTATTAACTAAATCTGCATTTTATTTTCCTTTATTCTACAGAGACTTAGGCGATGCAGCACTTTAGATCCAAGTGTGAATGCTAAAGAAGCTTCTAGTAACCTGTCACTTCTCTCCTACTACAAAATACCTTTCCCTAAAATCCATGGGCCAAGATGCTTGTGCAAGTACCTCCTAATCTATTTCAGTCAGGATAAATCAGTTTAGTGGGATTTGCTGTCTGAATTATTTAAATGCAATTTGAGGTGACTGAGTTAAGTGAAGCAGCTCAGTTAGTAGAGATGAGGAGGTGAAAGCCTCAATGCTATCAAGCAGCTGGGCACAGGGTGCACATATTAGTCTCTTACAAGAACAGCTCTCTGCAGAAAATGCACCTGTTTACAGCTTAACAGCAGTAAAAACCTCGAATCGGCTGTGGGAAAGGGAACAGCTACACCTAACAGGGATTAATGTTTTATCCAACAAAGACAGCTTTCTTGGCCACTACTTTCATCACCACAAACAATCTGGAGAATTACTTCAGAGACACAGAAGAATGAAAGCATCCTTCTGCCAGATAGAGATGACCAAAGTATGAAACAAGAACTGTACTGTATGACTTGTAAGCAGTACTTCCCAGATACATTCATAAAACCAGGGCCTAATTAAACTGCATTCTTTGCCTCACTTTGTGCATCTCAGTCAATGAAAAAATAATTGACAGTGACAAAATTTCCAGCAAAGTTCATTTATGTTCTTTCTTGTAATGTATCAGCTTCAGTAAATCTGTATTACCTCTGTGTTTTTCTTCCCTAATTTCCTTAGCCTTTCATTCCATTCTTCTTTATCCCTGAGATATTGATTGTACTCCTTGTTTCTTTCAAGCCGTAGTCTCTCCTAAAACAGGCATTGAAAAGCATGTCATAATTTTGCATTTTTGAGGAGTAGCTTTTAACCTCATAGAACTACATTATTAAATGAATACAATCTAGCTGTGTGTTTACCCTCCCCCTTCTTTATGATGTTTGAATTGGCTTGGGGTTTTTTGTTCGTTATTGGAACATAGTATTTTCTCTTAATTTGAAATCTGTAAATAGAAGTCAGCTTCTTGGGCACAAAGTCTAGTCTCCAATAACATATCACCCTATTGAACATCAAGTTCCAACTTACAACCATTTAGGTTTGCTCCTGCTTATTACAAAATTGTTCCAAAACCTCAATCCTTTGAGGATTGGGAATCTCTTTCTGATTTCCAATATAAATGTGTTTACAGATGATTTTAAAACATACTATTTTTTACGTTAAGATTAGTTGTGAATTGCCACACAATTAAAACAGGACAACATATACATGTATAGACAAGATGTGCTAGAGCTGTCAAATTTGAACTAGCAGTTAAACTGACTGCAGAAAAGGACAAAATTGCAAAGAATGGTTTTCTTTGGTTTCCTTAAATAATCTCTTCACCCTGTCCAAGAATTATTAGCTGCTTTTGCAAGGTGACACTATCTATAAACAGCTTGCTCAGGTCTTAAAATAAGCAGGAATCATACATCAATAACTTAAAAGTGTAATACGAAATAAAAAAGTCTCCAGGTAAAACAAACACTACTCTCCACTAGTTCCTGATACTACTACCTTTATGTTCAGAGGAAGCCTAATCCCTTATAGTACCTAATTCCAACTTGTATAATCATCATATAAATGAAAAAGTATTACAATTTTATGAATTGTGCTCTTCTTCACTGCAGTATTTTCTGTATTTATATACAATACAAAAGCTATTTAAAGATCTGAATATTATATATATAGGCTTACTTTCCCATAAACGAATTTCAAACAAAAAGAGTCTACACCTCAATTTCTTCAGAGAGCTATGACCATGGAAATACCAGCTTAATAATAGTTTTACAAATGAGATCAATGATCCCAAAAACTGAATTTTTCAGTCTTTGTGTCTATAGAGCTTCTAATAGTGACAATATAAAACCTGCAGATGAACCAGCTATGAAAACTGCCCAAGAGGTATTTTCTTCAACTGAGAAACTAGCAGCATCTTTAACAGGCCAAAAGCTTGCAAAACACTCCACAAAAGATTCAATATGCTCCGTGACTTAAAAATTCAGCACACTTAACATCTGAATTTTTGTTTCCTCTGCAAGGTAAACACCTCTGATGTTATCTACCCAGAGGCTAAACACAGTTTAGGAGTGCACAGTGTGACATCTTCTGGCAGCTTTTAGTTTCTACAGTGGTAATAAATAAATGACTAAAAAGAATACGATGCGCTTTTCTAGAAAATCTCTACTGAACGTTGAACTGTTATGATATAAACCCTAGAACATCAGACACATTTGCAATCCAGGTATTTCTTTACTTTCCACACACTTCATCAAAGATACTTTATCCTCCACTGTTTCAGCATGCATATCAACAAAGGATAATGCAAAGTTCATGAGCACTTGAAGATAATGTAAAGATATATTTCAACTAAGCATAAATGCGTGCTGCCACTGAAAGGAAGTCCCTACCCCTTCGTCGACATTCATTCTTGCTGCCTCCCTTGTTTTAACATTAGTATAATTTGGGGGTTGGGGCATTTTCTACAACATTAGTATTTACTCGTATCAGCTCTCACCTGGCTTATCATATGACCAAACATTATTGCCAGCACAAGAAAGGCAGGAAGATCAAGTAAGCATAGCAAGGGCAGGACCAATACTTTCCATAGCAGAAGTCTTGTGCCAGATTATAGTGACTGCGTAGCCCCAAACACAAAGCACGAATGCAATTCCAAAGCAATACAGGTCAATAATTCAAGAGTGCAACAGTCCAGTCCTCCTCCAGCAATACTGTTCCACTTTATCCCTCACATCTCTGCTGGAGTTCACCTGATCTTACAAAGAACCAGTGGTGATAACTGAGTCAGCAAAAATATTTCATGAGTTTTGATGTTTCTGCTTCCTCAGCTTCCTGAATCAATTTACAAGAAAGTACAAGAAAGAAAGTGAGAATAAAAAACAGTGTGGGTGCAGAAGGAGTGGAGCAATTCCTCCCTGTAAGACTGGTTTAGGCTGTCACAGAACCAAACTATTTATCAGAGGAATGGATTAGGGTTAAGAAAATCTGCATATCTATGTTGTATCTTTCCAGTTAACCTCCACCCAGGTCCAACAGCAGAGAGACTGGACTGTCCTGGCTGGTATCTCTCCAACAGATGAAATCAATACTATAAATTGATAGGAAACCTCAGGAAGATCAAAGGGGCTAAATGCAGAGAGATAGCATGTACTCCTTTCACAAAACACATTACTAGCTGAATCTCAAAGTAAGATTAGAACTTGAGAAGTTCTATAACCTATATTAACAGTAGGCAATATGTGAATTACCCAATCAGCCTTTATTTAGATATGTATCCCATGAGGATATGCAGTTAGGTTATGCATACACAGAAAGAAAGCAAAACAAATTGCGTACAGCAGAAAGCACACTGCTTTTAGTTCTGAATCAATGGACAGAAAATCACCAGAGGAACATCATGTAGAAACAACTACAAGAACATATTTTCAAAATCAATCTTATCCCTAGGCTGGAGTACAAAAAGTAATAAATACAAAAAGCATACATAATTATAAGGAAAACAAGGCTTATTAAGGAAAGCAATATATTTTCATAGGCCAGTATGTACAGCTGGACAAAAAATAAACACAACCACAAGCTTCTGAGCACAGCAGACCTTGTCTAGGTCTGAATTAGAATCAGCAAACCTCAAGCTGCTAACAACAGTCTAGAAATACACATCTTGAAAGTGAAGTTTCATTACCTAATTATCTACAAATCAAAGTACAGGCAGCATATGATTAAAAAATTGACAACAATTAAAATTAACTGACAAAAAAATACAAAATGTAAAGTCCTTATTTGAAAGTTATTCTAATGACCAACTCCAGAAATATTCATTTGCAAACAGTTTTTAAAAAATCTTCAACTGGAAAGAAATTTTCCACAACACTTTAATTATCAGGATTCATTTTCGAGTTATATGCCACTTACTGAATTGCCTCCAGACACCTACCTTGGCAGACTTCCGCTCATCAATAGGAAGAGATAATCCCTGAGTATATGGATCTACTTCACCAGTAGTCAGGTAATTTTTCTACATTAAGAAAAAAATAGAATTATTCAATACGTTTTAAAACACCAAATCTTACTTGCTAAATAGGTGCTAGGAATGATATGTTCTGAAACAAGGCTGAACAATTTAATGAAATAAGGACAGACGACAACCTTCACATTCTGAACACGTGGGATGTTCTTGGAACATACAAATGAAGTGAAACCAAGAAAAACCAAAGCTAAAGGGCTTGGGTTAATTTCAAACTTTCAGCTTGCATTTGAAAATGTTTGTCACACTTCTTTCTGCTTATACTATTTCGAAGATTACCTGAATTACTATCTGTAAATTAAAGACAGACTTTTATTCCAAAAACCACATTTCTCAATCTTTCTGTAAAACTACACGCAGAGGAATTTTACAAGATATTACCTTAAGATGAAATATTTATTATAAAATTGCTTTCTCCAACTACAGAAAGCATATGTCTACCCCTTATTTTAAGGGACACAAACCATGCTAATACTAGCATAATCACCACTCCACGTATTAACACAACCTGTGTCTGTTCTCCACAAAAGCAACCCCCAAATTTTTCAGGATAATGACCCACCACAAGATCTTGCAATGCCTTATGGACCACGAGCTAATTTCACAACAAAACTTTCAACTGAAAACACTATCCGTGTTGTTGCCTACCACAATTCCCTAGGCCACATCTTGAGCCCATTTGTACATGGCTGTACAGCAAGCCAAAATAGCAGCCTTTCAAATCAAATGCCAGCGCTGGAACAGAAGTAGATATTCAAAGTCTAGTGGCTTCCTTACACATCACTGATTTCCTAAAAACATCCTGAGGTCATTCTCACTCAATCGCTTGCTTCACAAATCCCATTAGTTGTAATAAAAGATCATGTGTTTGTGCAGGGCAGGGTGATGAGGAGATGGATAGATATGGTGTTTCACTGGCATTTCTTCCTTCCATCATCCGTGGTGTTATGTAGATGTAGCTTAAAAAGCTGAGGCATGTAAACAGACAAGTGCTCTGCCTGTCTGTCCACATCATTGGGAATCCACATCACTACAAACTGCATTTCTGAACTACAAGTTAAAAGATTAAAGGATTTTGTAACTATGCAGATATTCAAATATTGAGACAACCAGATTAACATGGAGAACTGAGTTATGTTTACAGGAAAAAGTAAATGAATTGTAATTCCCACTATCGCTTAATTCTTGTCACGCTTTGAACACATCTCTAGAGATGACCTTAGAGGTTAAAAAGATTATTTGCCAAAAATCAGGAGCTGATATGGAAATTGGATTTTCTACATAAGCATGACTAAACAAGTTACTAACCAAAATATTATCACTGTTAAGAGAGCTGTTAGCAATCATACTATCTCTTTGTTCAGGGAAAAGAAATCAGAGATTGCTATCTTATCCTCAGGTTCTACAAGTTTAATATAGTTAACATGCATTACATTAAAAAACCCACAAAACTCAAACCTAAATTTGTAAAACTAAAGTTCAATTGAGAATAAAATACTTAGTGTAAAAATGCTGTTATTGGGTACTTTGGTGAGAATAATAAAATAAATTAAGTTTTAACATGATTTTCTAACATGGAAAATAATCTGAATTTTCAGATTAAACAAAAAAACAACAATTATATAAGCATTATTTTGATCAGAGGTTAAGCAGCCAGCCACTACTGCTATTGTTATTCAGAAATTCCAGTGCATGCTACTGTAGTTAATTCCCATCATACACATATCATCTATAGCCTAAAAAAGAACAGGGGTTGTTTTTCTACCACACTACCTACCAGTTCTTTGTTAAAGCTGCTTAATTTGAATGACCCATATGGACACCATTATATTTGAAAATTATATATACATGACAGTATAATGATATGAATAATTAACAGAATTATTGTAACTGAAAGAAGCTGGCAAAGATGTGCCTTTTGTATTATTTTTCCTTGAATACTTTCATTCTTGCATTCCAGGCTTCAGAGCTTACTACTTTATTCCAGATTTCTAAATTAAGTAAATAAAAAAAGAAAAATCTGAACTCACAGTATCCACCTAATATAATTGATAAAAACTGATATGCTTTGCAGCAAATGTCTACTAAAAGAAACAAACTTTTGTATAGTCAGCATTAGACAGCAATGATAACAAATACAAAGGAAAAGAGAAATCAATGAGTGTTTTAAATCATATTAATGGAAAATAATAAATATAAGCAATCATTTTGCACAAAGCAAGCATCATAATGCTGTTAATCACAATGAATCACTATAGCACGCACAAATACACAAAGCACAAAAATGTAATGATTTTTAATTTATACAAACAGCACAAAACTTTCAAACAAAGCAAAAAGCTACTAATTTGAAGAAAAAAATGCATATTGCAGGCACCCTACCTTTCTTTTTGCCTGTGAAATACCCTACAAGTTAGGGAAAAGATACTATTCACAAAGCGTCTTTCATTCAAAAATATTTGACTTAACAAAAAAGATTTTTTCTTAAAGCCAATTCATTCTTTCATTTTAAGCATTAATGGCACCAATAACGGACATTTTCAAACAACAGAAGTTATTTGCTTCCCAATTTTTCCCATCTGACTTTAAAATCTGATACATTAAGAATGGATTCAGAGTAGTCCCAAGATTATGACATTTAATGCATACCATTTCAATTTTAAATCACTACTGTGGCATTTAATAACTTATGCTAAGCACAAGAGCAAAGTTCTTTTACATCTAAAACTGAAAAGGAGCTGGCAAATAAAGTCACACTACTTAGAGGAATATTATTACCTGAATGACAGACTGTAGAATACATAAATACTTAAGGAAGTAACAGATGATATTTTAAATTCTTAAGAAGAAAATCAGAAAAAAGTGGAATGACAAATAAATAAAAATATTTGGAATAAAATATACTAGAATAATATGTAAGGTCATGGCACTGAGATCTTTAGAAAGCCTGAAATACATAGTCTTTCCTAACAATGACATTTTGAAATTAGTTTTACTCAGGAAGTCTTAATCAGCCACAGCTCACAATGAACGCCCTTGTTATAATGATTTTCCACAGCTTTTGGTTGTTTCCATTCAAATAAACTAAGGGAGTCATTTTAGGAGACTCATTAAACTCAGGCAATCAGACAAGAAGCTTTACCTGAGAAAGATATCGCCTATAATCTTGTCGAAGTTCCTCTTTTAGTTTATGCTTTTTTCGTTCATATTCTTCTCCAAGAGGTAAACTCAAGCCATAGTCACCTGAAAGTTTAACTCAGTTAAATATTAATATTCTACTAGTTTGTACCTATACAAAGAACATACTGCAAAAGATGCATTTTTATTGAATTTTTGGATTTTTATTAGACACCAGCAATAAAAAAATGAATTATGCAATCAGTAATTACAAAACAGCTGAAATAAAAACCAATCCCTTTTTCTAGAATGCTTTCCACACAACCACCCATGCAGAGAAGATAGTTTTTGAATGCTAGTTTTCCTCCAATCCTTGCCCTTTCTTCCCTTAGAATAAAATGCAACATAATCTGAACTCATTTGGATGGGTGCAAATATGTATAATATTTAGGTTACTTCATACTGTTTCTTTTATTGATGTATAATTTAAAGAAAAAATCTCTTCTTTGACATGAATGTTAGTCTACAAATTACTCTGATATTTTAAGCTGTACCTATCACACAATATAAAACATACTTAGCAACCAACAAGCTACTTGCTTAGCATGAAATGTAAATGAAATCTATGTTGACTTCCATACAACTATAAGGAATTTAACCATATGATATTCATTTATTTTTTCCACTTCAGTGTTCTTTATTGCAGTAGATCCAGAACACACATTTCGTACTTCTCCAAGATTACTATCAGGCCTTGAAAGAGCTGCATTCTAAAACACAATGCCACACCAACTGCTGTTCCCAAAACACATACTCGAGTAATTTGTAAGAAATATCCTCTGCCCCAGAAGACCACTTCTGCAGAAGTTTTCACCACTCTCTACAGAGAGCAAGTGAATTGCACAAAACTACAGAGCAAGAAATACAGCACAATTTTTTTTTTTAATTGCCTGTTGTTTCCCTGAATGTATTTCTACTTCTTGTGGCCTGTTTGAAATGAATAGTCAGGGGCAAGAGGAAGAAGAGAGGAATTTTCAGATTTTAGTGGTATGCCATTCACAATTTATTGGATGGCAATTTGTTTGAATCCACTACTTTAACTGCTTATGGCATTACTCAGTGTCTGTAGAGTACAATGACATTACCTCAATGCTAAAAATTGCTAACTTGGGATGCACACTGCTAACTGCTATAGGAACAGATAAAAAGCAGAAAAAAAGCTTAGTAAAAAGATGCTAGGCTGGCTTGAGAAGGTTTCAGCTAAGTCTGAGTGTATCCAAACTAGCCAAAACAGGAGTCAGTCTGCTATACTACTGTGGAAATCAAAGGAAATAATATCAGATTAAGCATTTGGCATACTCAGTTTTGAAACAGAGCTTACAGAGTTCAACTAATAACCAAAATCTGCATGGAAGCTTCATCTCCAGCTTGCAAGTTATTATCTACAGAATTTGGAGAAAAATAAGCTAAGTGTAAGTTCTGTTAAAAAAAAACAAAACATCATTTCAACCAAACCAAAAGGGGATCCATTTTAAGAGAAAGAATACAGAAGAGGAAAGGTTTTGTTTCAATTACTTTCTCTTGACTTTTATTTCCACATAAAATTATAGTTTGATAAACTACTGAAGCTGAGAAAAATCAACAGCAACTAACATCTCAGACTAAAGATTCATTCAGTAACTGCACGGAGACCAGTGACATTCAGTACAACAATCAGTGATAATCAGGTGCTTTGATTCAAATAGCTGAAGTATTCAAGAGAGGACTCAAAGTTAGTTTTATTACAGAAGACCTTTTGCACTGCCACCAGAAAAGCAGTGAGATAACAATTACGGATAGTGGTTTAGGAGATACTAGAAAACTATCTACTACAAAAATTTACTTTGGGTGAGTGTAGCAGGGCAAAAATACTCCAGTTAATGTATGTTCACCATAATGCTCACTGTAATTTTGTGCATTTGTGCTTTCTGAATTCTTCTGTCTGAAGATGAGGTATACTTATTTTTCATTGTTTTTCTGCTTTGGTTTATTCTATATCTGCTTTATTTGTTTATTTTCCTATTTTACATTCTGTTAGCTGCATACAATCACTTTGACAAAAAAAAGAAAAATTAAGAAAAAAGTCAAGACTTTATGTTTTTACATAAGTTTGCACAGATTTCATATGTTGAGAAATAATTATACTGAATAACCCCAATTCATTCAGCCAGATTCTCAAAACAACTGCTAGATCTACAAAGCATACTAAGCAACTAACAAAGATCAAGTCCCAGTCTAACTTAACCAAAGGAAATTACAGTGCTTTAAAGCAGACCCAGGCAATAGCAATCCACTGATAGCCAAAGATGTTCAGCAGCCAAACAATTATTCCAGCAAGAGCTATTTGTTGCTTTGCATTTAAAATCATTTGAATGCCCCTCACATGTAGTATTTTGTGTTAATGTCTTTAGATGGCAACATTAAGTACAGTTTATAGTAATATACACATCATGACACGTGCTATTGCAGCTCTCCAACAACTCATAATCCACATAATCCTCATAAGAATCCACAAGAAACACAACGTTATACTACGTCATCCCTTTTTCCCTTATGACTTCGTAAAAATACTTCTGACAAATAAAAATAGTGTAGTCTGCCACTTCATGAGTAACGTATTTTATTTGCATCCTTTGGAAAGGCAATGGTCTTGTTATTCTATGCAGCCTGTTTACCTCTTCATAAGGAGATTCCTCCCATTTTTCCTTCCTCTAGTCCCACAAAAGACACAAGGGGACCTTAGCTCCTTGACAGCTGAGTCCTGATGACTTCTCGTGCTTCTTTTTACTATAGGAGTTATTTTGCTGCCAAACTGTGCTTCCTCCCCTCCGCCCAGAATTAACATTAGTAATCTTGCGCTTTATCAAGAACATTTGTACTCTAGGTACTGAAATAATTGATGCTAATTATTGAAAGTATTTTAGTATTAAAAGAATTTTAATTGATATTTAGTGGTCTGTCACAGCCTTTGGGATACAAATGCAGACTACTTTATCTATCATGCTGTTTTCTGTATTGTATGTTACTATAGTTAAGCAAAGAAACAGCAACACCTGAACTAACTTGCTGATCAACAATAAAACTGCCAAAAATGTGAGGTACATTCTTATTCAAGTGCTGCCCTGTTACCAAGTTTATCCATTATGACTTCTGGCAGCAAGTAGTATTCAAGTGTCATTTCAGATCATTTTTAGTGATATCATTTCACAAAGCTTAGCACTAAAGACAACAGCTCATAAGCCAAGAGCTTCAGTTACAGAAACATAATTTCCAATAATGATTGGAGTTTAATTTTTAAGGTTTTTTTTTTTTTTAAAGGCAAAACTCTTCCTGTGTAAAATTCCAGCACTACTCATGTCAATGTGGCCAGAATTTCACTTTTCAATTTAACGGGGTGAGGAAGACCACAGTCATAATGCTTCTGCAGTACAACACCTCGCTTACATGATTAATTTTTTCCAGTATCTCTAACAACTTAGCTAGAAATATTTACACTTAATCTTAAAGGAATAATGAAATGGAAAAAACTTGTACCTAAAAACAGTGTTTCATCACCTTCACTTTCACCTGTTGGACATAACTACTTAGATTTCAAGTTCTTCAGAGCCAGGAGCTGTCCAGTGTGTTTTTGTTAACCTCCTGTTATCTTTAAAGCATAATAGGATCTTATCATTTTGTTAAAGTTATGGGGAAGAAATAAAACAACAAGTTTTTCATCTTCAGCATCTCTGAGATACAGGTATGTATAATTAGCCTCATTTTATATACCAGAAAGTTGAGGGAGAAAGGATTTAAGAGATTTCCAAAACCACCAAGGTTATAGCCAGGAGCAGAAATCACCAATATTTAAATTAAATGTGTATTTGAACTTGTCAGTACTTTTTCCAATGATAAATACATATTTAATTTGAAAACTTAAGTTCTCCTGTAAATGGTTTAGAGGAGCTGTCCTTGTTGATTGCTGGAAGTTACAGGAATACAACTTCTTTATAAAAAACAGGCTTTTATTTATGTGCCTAAGATCAGTTTAGGCCCCCAGATTCATAAGCTCAGGCTCCTTTTTTATGTCAAGACCAGCACCATTCTAGTCAGGAATTCAGTTAAAATTATAGAGATGGCATAACAGATTGAAGGGTAGCAGAAGCACTAATTTATAAAATAGATTAGAAACACTAATTTAAAAAATATATTACACTGGTGTTATGTAAACAGCCTCAAATGCCCATAGACATACCTTCTTTAAAATAAAAGTATAGCTTTTACTCCCATTGGAAGTTGCAGAATTACACCAGAATTACAATAAGCACAGTATGAAAATAAATGAGATACAAAACCAAAGTGTCAACCACACTGTACACGTGAAAGGAAAGAGTTACCTAGCAATAAGAAGCAGGACACAAAAAAGCTCTAAAGCTGTCAAGACAGATTCAAAAGTGTATTTAAACAAAAACAGAAGTGCCTACAGGAAGATGATGGTAGGACAAGTTAGGAGGGCTGGCACCTTACAGAAGCAGTAAAATAGACAAAGGAATGCTATCACATGTTTTAAACAGAAATCATATTGAGAACACGAAACAAAAGAAGATAGGAAGATATATATTTGTAAAGAAAACAGTCAGTGAACTGTCTAGTCACAGCACATCAGGAAAACAAATTTAACCAGTTCACTGGTTAAGATTTTCAACCAAAAGAAAGTGCTTGTTCTTTCCTTGTATAAAGAACGACCACATTATATCATTCTTTATTACAAAAGCAACAAAATCAGTTTAGTACTCTATGCCTAAATGTTTACAGACACTCAGAATTTATAAGAAAAAATTAGTTTAACTGTCTGTGTTCCTTTTAGCCAAGCCACAAGGGCAGAATAGGACTTTAAGCTAAGAGGCTGATAGAAAAGGCACCCTTGCTTCTCTGGCATAAAGCATGGAGAAAGAACCTTTTGCAGGAAGTTGATAGTTCAGATGAAAGATGGCCTCCAAAAACTTTTGCTTCAAGTACCCCAAATACAACATGAAAAGACAGATCATCTACCAAAGACTGGCAAGCAGGTTTTTTTTTTTTTTCCTTCTTGTAAAGGTAGCCCAATTAACAAAAAAAAAAAAAAATGTTTGGCATATTTTCTTTATTCAAATCTCAGAAAACAAGCTTAACCACAGAAACAGCCCACACAATCCCAAGACATTTGGAAGAATAAAGAAATGGTATACACTTGAATTACAATAATCTTTTAACTAAAAATTCAAAGCAGTGATGCCCTTCCAAAAATTCTCAGAGGTAATTAAATGCTACCTAAACCCAGAAGGCATATTAAAGATATACTATACCTAAAGGACAGTTCTGTTGACTATTTGGAGGTATATTTTCTTTAGCCATGGAAATTAACATTTTGCTAGTCTCAGAAAGCTTCTCCGACGCTTTATTCTGAAAAAGAAAAAACAGTGTTTGCTGCATCACAAGGTAAAAGAAATACCATGTGAGAATAGTATTGTTAGCATAATTACTAGCACTTTAGAACAGAGAGATTGAAAGGGATGTTGAATTAACATATGAAATTGATTGTATTTTTTACTGATACTATCAAAAAAGTAGCAGCTCCTCTACTACACAGGAATTACTTCAACATATTTCATCTGAAACAAATCAAATCATATTTCCACAAGTTTCACAGTTAACACATATCCTCTTTGTTTTCTACAGGGACTGGACTGATGTGCTCTGCTTGACACTATGAAAGAATTTCTGGGTATTGTAGGGCAAGTTCAAAGCTCCCTGTAACTACACTGGCACCAAGCAGCTTAGGACTTTATCCAACTACAAGCTGAAGACATTCTCCTTCTCTCTAAAGTTGCTCTGAGCAAAGGAGGCAAATTAAAGGAAGCCAACACTTTCTCCCAGCACCCTAAGAATTAACTTTCTGGAGAGAACTATTATAAACAGGTAAAAATATTTACCTTACACACACAAGGGCAAAGATAAATGCTCATAACCTTCTGATGAAACAAAAAAGTGAAAATGCAGTACTGCAATCAGTGTTAAAAGCTCAAGCTATTTGGGGCTTTTTAAGTCATAAATAATATATAAAGAACAAAACATGTTTCTTTCCTAAGGAATTCATTCCAGATAAGAGTTACAATAGCTAAATAATTTACGTGCAGCTTTTTGCCGTGTATTTGCACTACTAAATAACTTAATGTTGATGTGCAGATTGTAAAATCTTCATAGCTTTAGTACTAAAGTTTCAAACAGGAAACTAGTGAGGACAACAGATTTTGTGGAATTTATTGTATTAAGTAATCAGCCTTTTATATTTGCTATTTTCCATTAAAATATTAAGGCTATTTATACCTCCTGTCTGCTTGCCACCGCCCATTCTCTGGAGCAGGCAGAGAGCAGCACCTTGCTAGTCTGTTTGCCTAGGGGGCAGGGGCAGGACTAATAAGCATTTACTAGTTTTTCCATTTGTAAAATATGAATTGTAATATGTATGTCAGGTGGCAAACAGAGCTTTTTAGAATATACATATGTAAAGACATGGCATACTGAAGTTGGAAATTGCTTTGAATAGATACATCCTTAATACATACTTTAATAACAAATAAAGTTTTAAGAGCACAGTAAAAGCAAGCTTAATTCAAGACTGTAACAACAGAAGCATTTAAATTCAGGAAAACCATTTAATACTCTTACCCTCATCTCCATGTAAGGTGGATCATTTTCAAGTTCTGCCTTATCTTGTGCCAATTTGGCCTTCTGATCTTCAATAAATTTTTCTAAATCATCTGCCATCATTTCTAAGATTACAGAAAAGAGAAAACATTGCATCTGTGTCAGAGCAGCAGAAACTTAAAGCTCAATTACAGTTGCTTACGACAGTAGTTAAGTCATGTTCACATATCCCTCAAAATCACAAGCCTTAAGAATTTTGCTAGGTTAAAGGAAAACCCACCTCAAGAAACACATGCCCTGAGGACAATACTGGATGTTTCTCCTGAGAGAAAAATCAGAAATTCCAGATGGTGTGTCTTAATGATATTTCTCTAATCTTTTTTCTAACTTAGTTAAAAGGTTTTGTTTTAGATAGACAACAGAAAAGATAAACAGCAACAATAAAGTGATGATTAGGCAACAAAAGTGCAAAATAAGCATGTACGCTGAAGTAAGGACCAAATCAAACAGCCACATATGCGGTTATATTTTCTATCACAAAAAGTCTTTAAAATTATCAAGCCTATTAAAAAAATAAAAAACAAGTCATAAAGTACATGCTAGGGTTTGCAGAGTTGGAGTCAGAAGTGTATCACTACCTTCTCTGTCAGTAAAACTGCAGAGACAATAAGAACAGCTATAATTCTCCAAGAATCATCATTTTGTGTATATTAAGCAGCATTGGCTTATAATCAGACAAGTCATTTATCTGTAATAAAACATACTGCAGGAACAGCTGATCAAATCCCTTCTCCATTAGTTGGATATCTTGCCTATTTAACTGAAAGTTCTTCAGAGCAGAAACTTTTTTTAGCATCATATTTGTCCAATTTATTGTACGTTGCTGTTTCTAGATAACCTCATAACAAAAGTTAAAGTGAATCAAATTCATGATAATGGAACCGTACAGAAGCCTGGCCAAACATTTAGACTTCAGAATATTCTTTGCTAGGATAGTCCCATCAAAACTAAAAATATTACAAAACTGCATACTGAAGAAGAGCCAAGTATGGAAAAAAAGGAAACAAAAAAAGATTGACTGCATGACTACTCCTAATCTCTACTCGGCTTTTTCACTGATTCCACTGGAGTTTTGCAAAACTAAGCCTACAGATAAGAAGTCCTTATGTTATAGTCCACACTTACAGGAAGCATGAAACTGAGAAGAAAATTATGACCTTCAAATCCATCTAATACTAAGCACGCAATTTAATACAGGTCTTAAGCAATACCATCAGATCTGGCATCTAAAAATCCAGCAGTTTTACTGAGGCCAATTCAGTATCTTTCCAAAGCCTGTTACAGGTTGTATGAAGTAAACAGTAAGCCAGTGATGACAGCATATTAGAAGATACTTTCAGAAAAAGGACCAAAGAATTAAAACACACACACACACACAGCAGAATAAGATACTAAACAGGAAAACATAAAATAACATGTCCAGAGAGAATGAATTAAATATTTATTAGGAAAAGGCAGATGAAGAAATCTAATGTCAGAATTGCAACAGATAAATTAAGTCAACATGCAGTGTCATGTGACAGCAAAGACTTGAACTGAAGGAATACATCTGCTTTAAACTTTGTTTCATGCATAAAACTTTAATGTTATTCTTTGATTAGTAATATAAAATTATAATATTCCTACAAAGGAGGTAGAACTAGAACAACCCATTTACAAGTCCTAGTGGTAATACAGGACAATCAATTCCAAAAATAAATTCCCCCATCTGATTTGTCCTAAATCTTTAATCTCATTAGTTTTGCACAGTGATAAGGAATAAATGAAATCTAAAAGAGCATAAGTTTCCAGGCACTGATAAATTCTATTTAGACTATTAAGTTATATAAGAAGAATGAAAAGAACGTTCTGAATGGATACAACAATTTGTCACACTACAAAACAAGTTCTCCTCATCAACTATCCACTGCAGCATACCCACCGCGAGGAAAATTAATATAGGGAAGCACTGTGAGAGGCCTTCCCAAAAGTTTATTGACTGAAACATCTGAAATTCTGATCTTCATTTGCACTAATATTTATGAACATTAGAACTACTTTCAAATGAGTGTATTGGAATGGTGCCAAACCTATTTTGAAAGACTGTATAAGGAAAGGAATAGACATTTGCAGTGTATTTTCTATCTAGAATGAAGAACAAAGTGAGCATACTAACATTCTTCATTTTGACCATACTGCTCAAAAGAGCAACACAATAAATTTAAAAGCAAAGACAAACCACTAATCAAGTTACAGCTGAGCTACAGACATTCAGCTGACTATGAAGAAAACTCACAACTCCAGGCCTGGGAATGTAAACTCAGATGATTAACACTACAGCACTGTTGATGCACCATACCTTTAATACAGCTAAACAGCAAGGAAATGTGGCCAAATGCCTTTGAGAAAATAGCTAGATATTTTATGTCTTATTTCCTTTTCCTTGAGGAGATATTCTTAGAATATGCATTAGTGCAAACTTTATGAGATAAGTGAAAAGGGTATGTTATGCTGAAACAATGAAGGGGGTGAGAAAATCAAGGATTTTTCTTATGTATTATAAGCAAAGTACCGACAACTTGAAGGTGAGGCATTTCAAAAAAAAAAAAAAAAAAAAAAAAAAAANAAAAAAAAAAAAAAGCCGACAGTATATAAGCAAATACCTTACTGAATACTAATAAATCAATTTTGTGATCTACTGTAGCAAGTGAAGAGACCATGACTAACACAATAAAAATACATAAATAATACATTTCTATCTGAAAAAGAGCTACCACAGTGCCCAATTGCACAACGAACTATGTTGGAGCTTACAGCACTGATGTCTCAGTGAACCATTAACTTCAAACTGGTTTTACCAAAGTAAAATTTGCCATTGTAAAACTACTTTAATTCAAAATAAAATAGTCAATTTAGCTTAACAGATTAGCAATGTGTCTGAATGCACATTGTATACTGTTCTTTCCTCCAACGCACTGATAATAGCCAGAATTTCTAGACCCTCTCAATTATTCTACTAAAAGAAGCAGGTTCAAAACTTAAGTTTGAGAAATTGTTCAGTGTGCACGCATATGAAACAAAAGGGAAAATGATAACGTGATAAATGTTCGAAAATCCAACCTTAAACCATATGCCCCAAAAATTATGAGGTGCAAAAGAACAACAGACTTTTCATGTGTTTTGGAAAACAGATTATTTTCTAAATGTGATTAAAAACCTTATTTTTGATAGCATATATCAATATCTTCACATCTTGTATGTATTTGCAAAACATTCCCAAAACACTGTATTATACAAAGGGAAATTACATTAAACATGATTCTATTTTTTCAATTACTGTCCAAATATGCCCCATAAAAAGAATATTTTATAACATTTTACTTTTAAGTAGGTCTTTTTAATTTTTCATAAGCTTTTTTTTGTTTTTAAACAGGAAATGTTCATAAAAGCAAAAGTGAGATAGGTAAACTTCATTTTAGTCAAATACACTAGGGAAGAGAAAACATACAGATACTTAAGAAGTCAGGTTTGAACTTGAGATTTTTATAGGATCTATATCTAAACACAGTTGTTACTAATGGATGTCTCTGTACTCAAGATATTCAAAATATCTATTTGTATATCCATTGCATTGTATGTATTGTATCTTCTTGTGTATTGCACATCTATTTTATCATCTAAAAATATATCTACTGTGCTGCTTTCTACTCCCTCCCTGCTCCCCTTATTTATCAAAAATAAGGGGGGGGCACAAAATTTAAATTCAGCACATGTAAGTAGACAGATTTTGTCTGTTCTAGTCTACTATTAATACTAAAACAGTATCAGGAAAATTGGCAAGAGGACAATTCCCATAAAGTCCGTAACACTGCAGCAAGGGTCATGGGGCAGTGAGATACTTTAAAAAGCAATTTTATGCCGTGTTTAGTTATTGTACTTAAGATTATATGGTCACGTAATTGTTTAAGAACTATTTTTCAAAGTTTCAGCCATACTTCCCACATTTTCAGGACTGTCAGTACTGGCTGCTTCTCCGTTCCCTTGAACGACACTTAGAAGAACCTCTTGCCACCAGAAACATGCTGCCTGCATCTTTCCCCGTCATTTGTTTTCAATTCTTAGCTGAAAACGTATACAAAAATCCCGTGTCTGGACGCTGCAGTTAATAAATTCAGACTAAAACAACGTGGGTTTTTAGTAACGGCGCAAGCAATTCACTACCGAAACAGCATACCAACAAGCAGGGTGGGTCATTCCCCTCGCTACAGGAGTTTAGCCATTCTTCCTCGAGCACGGACGCCGCTCCAGGAAGAAACTAACCGTCGAAAGCCTTCAGGGCCAGGAAGCGGGACACAGCACGCCAAGCTCGGCAGCCCGGGAAAACGCCTGCCGCCCTCAGCTCGGCCTCTGGCGCCTCTCACCCGTGCCGCCGGGCGGGCCGGGGCCACCCCCCACACGCACACGGCCGGCCTCCCCCAAACCGCCGCCTCGGCCGCGCGTCACGGGCGAACCCGGCCGCCCGAGCCGCCGGT
>NW_020450701.1:326536-448189 GCF_003343035.1 Apteryx rowi | reverse complement strand
CCGCAAGCAGCAGCAGGAGATCCTGGCGGCCAAGCCCTGGACCAAAGAGTGAGAGCGGGGCCGGGCCGCGGGGCGGGCGGCGAGGGCCCGGGGCGAGGCGGGCGCCGGGCCGGACCGGGCACTGAGCGCCTCTGCGGCCTCTCTCTTGCAGCCACCATTACTTCAAGTACTGCAAGATCTCGGCGCTGGCGCTGCTGAAGATGGTGATGCACGCCAGGTCGGGCGGCAATCTGGAGGTGATGGGGCTCATGCTGGGCAAGGTGGACGGCGAAACCATGATCATCATGGACAGCTTCGCCCTGCCTGTGGAGGGCACGGAGACCCGCGTCAACGCCCAGGCGGCCGCCTACGAGTACATGGCTGCCTACATCGAAAACGCCAAGCAGGTAAGAAGCAGCGCTGCAGGGTGTTGCATCCCCTCTAAAGTGGTCGCAGATCCTGTGGTAAGCTAATCGTATGTAAATATATCCTGCACGTCTGGGTTTTGTAGCACCCCCCGTCCCTGTCCCCCTTGTGCGAAGGTGGCTGTCCAGTTACCCTGTTTCTGCTCAAACATCTCTCAAAAAACTATCGGATGTAAGGATCCCAGTCCTCTTTTGCATTTTCACATTTATTTTCATGTCTCAGAATAGGCCATCAGGTACTCGAGCATGTTTTGCTTCCTCTTGATTTTCATCACTCAGGAAGTGTTTGTGTGGCTACAGCTGGTGGCTTGTGAATGGAGTAAGGAGGGAGTGTATTTCTAAAATAACTGATATAATATGCATTTCTAAAAACAATACACAAAATTAAATATAAATTATTTGTGTATAAAAGCTACTTATTACTTGTAGAACAGGAGAATGGCATTTATTCATACTTTCTTGCTTTCTAAAGTCTTTCTATACAGTCACTCTGCTGTTTTCCATAATTAAAAAAAACATGCTTATGAAGAAAAATACCAATGAATAAGTAAGTGTCAGTGGCAATTAATTATCCAGGTTTATAATTAAGAAATGTTAAATAGACTGACTCAAGATAAGATTAATTACTGTGAAATGCCTATCCCCTCTTTCTCACCGTGTTCTCAAAGATCAATGTCATGTTAAGCCTGAGCGTGCAGCAAAATTCTCACATGCAGAAGAGTAACAGAAATGGGAATCTGCTCTGTGGCTGATCGAGAAATCAGCACAGCATATCAGATTACCTACTAACAGGGCTGGGAACTCCTATCCTATGAATAAGCTACCTATGAATCCTATAAATCATTCTAACTGTCCAAGCTCAAATAGTTGTAGGTCCAGTGTACCCTTTGTTTTTTCTTTAATCCTGAGGTATTTTAAATCTATAAAAATTAGAGATGTTTTTCCTGTTCTCTGCAGATAAGAGGACAGTATTTGAGTTATTTTAGAGTGTTGTACTTCTATTCATACTTTATATACAATTAAAGATTTTTAAATAAATGCAAATTAGATGGGATCATAATGTCAGAAAAGAGTAAACATATTCAGAGGTTGGTATGTTTTAAGACTTTTTTTGGGGGGGGGGGGGGGGGGGATTTATGAGATCATGGTGAAAGCTCATTTGACCCAGTATTCAGCAGCCAGGAAGAGGTTTCTGAATAAGGATCACAATAAATATAGATGTAACAGGTTTTTTGTTCTGTGTTTTTTTTTTCCTCTTCCAGAGTTTGTAGATATAGCCAGGGCATTATTTGGAAACTTACACTGATAATTTTTCTAATCCCAAAAAATCTATACAATTTAACTTTTGGCCTTCATAGCATTCTCTCGTAATGAACTCTGTCATTTTGGTGTTTGAAAGTATTATTTTTAAAACTACCAGTGAACTCACAATATGCTTCTGAAGTGTGTTACTGTAGTAAATAATGAACTTTCATTCTCTACGGACATACACTACAGGATATGAGATTTTTATACTTATGTCATATCTTATCTAAGAAATTTTTCTTCCATGTTGAAAAGTCCCAGCTTACCTGTCATCTCACCATGAGGAATCTGTTCTCTACTTCAGTTATCATTGGAAAAATGGCTCCTTAGAGTTGAATTTCTTTGTTTTGTGGTAGTAGCTATAACAGAGAATGCTAAGACAGATTATATGGTTTCTAGAAAATAATTTTGCAAAATAAGTTGTACGTTTAGTACTTAGGCTATAAATGTATTTTTTTCTTTTTTTATCCTCTTACCATGTTGTAGTATGCTGGAAGGTCCAATAGAGGGCAGATACTGCTTACAGGATGGAGGTATTTAACACTATGGATTTCTTTTCTTTCACTCCTATTAGGTTGGCCGTCTAGAAAATGCCATTGGCTGGTATCACAGTCACCCTGGCTATGGTTGCTGGCTCTCTGGGATCGATGTCAGTACTCAGATGCTTAATCAGCAATTTCAAGAACCCTTTGTAGCAGTGGTTGTAAGTACTGGCTGATAGTTAATTTAATCATTCAATAAGCTGGTAAAACTGGGTAGCAAATTATGTTAAGGAGGGAATTATTTTCAGATTTCTGGTAGTTAATGTTTTGATAGCACGTAGTCTGCATGATGGAAGTGTTAGCTCCAAATCTTAAATTGGTATCACTCCTTTTGCTTTTTTGGCCACACTGGTCAAAACAGTAGCATTTGTTCACTGAGGCCAGTTTCACTGCATCAGTCAAGATGTTGTAGTTCTGCTGAAATGTGTATGCTGCTCTTAACTTAAAGTTCTGCTTGATACTTTTTCAAAAAAATTTATTGAACAGTCCACATTCAGCATTCTGCAATAGATGAAAAATTCTGGATTTTTTGTTCTGTTAGTTGTCTTTTCTGTATAATGGAGCCAAGCCAATATAAAATGCCTTCTAAATGAAATCATTGGCACAGTATGAGTAGAAGATGTTAGGAAAGTTATCTTTGAAGAAAAAATCTTCTGAAAAACTTGTTGGGCTTTTCCTTGTCTTCCAGGCTTCAGATCACATTTTAAATCAAAAGTAAACCTTATTATAAAAACTGTTTGTGTAACCATTGCTACTGAAGAACATAAAAAAGGAAAAAAGAAGACTGAAATTAGTCAGAGAAAAGGAGTTTAACTCTGATCATAAAATTACATTAGAAAAGGATAAATCAGTCTTAGGAAGTATTTCTGCCATGTGAGTTCTCCTATGTTATGATGTAATTTCATGAATTCAGAACACTTTCTTTTGTTTTGTTTTGTTTTGTTTTTTACTTTTAAAACGAAACCGTGTGTTAGTAAATGTATTATCAAGGAGAGTCCTACATTAGTCTCCTATCTCTACTATCAACATACAGCATATTGCATACTTTTATCTCATAACCACCAGAGATGAGAAAAATGTAGATTTTTATTATGGTTTGTTGATAGCTCCAAGTGCAATTTCTTTAAAGTATTTGGGAAATAGGGGAAATGAGTTTGAAGAATAGTCCATAGAAAACTTTTAATATTCCCATCTTTTTAAAAGAACCTCGCACCAATAGATGCCAATTGAAAAGGCACTGCTTATGACAAAAATAATACACTGTGCAGTAATTGTTTCTGAAATACAATTACCATAAAGCTAATTTATTCCTGTAATAATTCACAAAATATATATAACAAACATTACCTGTATTTTTACAGATTGATCCAACAAGAACAATATCTGCTGGAAAAGTAAATCTTGGAGCATTTAGGACATATCCTAAGGTAATTAGTTAACTAGTTAAAATTACCTAGTGCAAGATCACTAAACTGTCTTTAACTAAGTGATTGATTAGTTCCTATCTCCAAAGATTACTGCAGTTTGATCATTTGACAATTTGACCTGCTTTGCTATACTGTATGTCATTGTTCATTGTAAAAGAAAGACATGCTGACATACAGGTTATTGTGTGTCTTTGAATATTGATTACATTTAGAAGGGTTGACTTCTAGTTTATTTTGCATAGATTTTTGGCAGTATTAAATCAAATAGACTGTCTAAATATTGGAGCTATCTTAAAATTGTAGGAGCTCAATGTAGCAGCTTTTAATGGATATAGTTCTACATGACATTCATGAAAATAGGTTCATGTTAATTCTTCTCTGTCGTTTTTTAGACCTAAAACTAAGTTCAGTGACATGTTTTATATGTTGTAATCTGTTTTTCATTTGAGAAGGGCAAGATTCAAAATTTCTTGCTTAACTCTTTCAAATAAATAATGTGAATTTTGTACATAAATAATGTACAAAAAATAAAAATGGAGAATTAAACAATATGGAAGAGTTAGGCTAAAAACTATGAAATTGTGCAAATATCCAAATGCAGTCTTAAGTTTATATTTCTGACAGAAATATAAATATGTCATTTAATTTTGATCTAATAAAGTTCAGGTGTATCCTTCAGGCTTCCAGTTACTGACTCATCAGAAATTTCAGTCTGACATCCAAGTAAAACTGTAATTAACAAAAATGTTTGTGAGAGGTTCCCAAATGCATTCAAGCATTGTTTTTGTGTTGCAGATACACAAGAGAGATTTCTAGAATATTTTCTAATTCGAAAGAATATTCACTGCTATAGGCAAAACCATCTTATAAATACTTCCAGAATTTTGGTCAGGTAGAAGAATCCTGAACTGGAAAAGCAAACCCTATTCAGAACATGCACATTAGGATATTTTTAGGGAGTCCTTACAGTGGTTTGTGGGCATTCTTGCTAACCCAGTAGCTATGAGGGGCACCATCTTGGCTAAACTAGTGACCAAAGTATCTGACTAAAGGTTTTCACAAGGCGTATTCAAGGCATGTATGTTCTCTCTCTCTTCTCATGCTTTCTGTCTTCCCCCAAAGGAGGATTGAAATCACTTCCAAGAACAGATAGTCTTATGTCTATGCTCTTTCATTCCTTGATCTGAGAGATGATCTAATCATAACTTGTCATCTTACTTGTTTAAAAAAACTGAACTGTGACCACCAGTTTGCTTCCAACGTGCTTTTTGATAGCTCCATAAGTGTAATGACTGTTAGTAAAGCCAAATGTAAATCTGCAATCCAAGAAAATTCCAAATTCCAGGCTACTAGGAAAATTTTAATTTTCCTTTAGAAAAGAGCTCTCTTGAGAATTTTTGTGAAGAGCTTTCAAACAACTTAGGCATTAAAAAAATCCCAAACTTACTGTGTCATTTTTGTTCTTTATTTAATTTTTTAGGGCTATAAACCTCCAGATGAAGGTCCGTCTGAATACCAGACTATTCCACTTAATAAAATAGAAGATTTTGGTGTACACTGTAAACAGTAAGTAACTTAAAAAATACTATCTTTGGCACAAGTTCTCAATTTTTGTCTTTAGCATAGTGTTTCAGCATGGACAAGTGTATTTCTTGGAGTGTCTCAAATCCTAAAGTTCTTTGTTGCTTTAGCACTTGTTTTTGCAGAAAAGTGTTACTTAACTGTCATTTATCAGAAAGTATTTTAAGGGAGAACTGCTTTAATGATGAAGGTGAACGTGGGTAAAAGCTTTAGCCGTTAATTTTTGAACGCTTTTAAGTAGTGGTGCTTTCTTAGGGCAGAGAGGAAAGGGTCAGATGCAGATTTAGCAGCAGGGCTAGAGAGACTGAAATCTGGCTGGTCTTCTGAGTAGCAGCATTCTGTTTTTCCTGCATCACGGTCATGTGACTGTGCAGTTTTTTTCAATGATATTACGGTTCTTTCTGTCTTTGGCGGGATTGGGAAGAGGAGCTGTTTCAAGGGTAACATCAGCAACGGGAAGAATTACAGCTTTTTCTCTCCCGTCCAACCTTATGGCAGTGCACATATTCTTGCTGGTGCAGCTAAGGTGGGGTGGAAAGCAGGGACAGATGGTGGAGACGTAGTGTTTGAAAGGACAGCCAAGGAAAAGTGGGACTGCTTCTTTCAGTAACAGCCTGTTTTCAATTTTACCTTCAGATGTTTGACAAACACTACAGCTTAAGCATCTGTGTATAATGATACTTGAAGATCTAATTGATGCCAGTGTATCATGTAGACCGTACTTAATATTAATTATTAATATTATTACTAAATAATAAATTAATATTAATTATTGATGATATTAATTAATATTAATAGTACATATTATTTAATAGTACTTCTGTGCCTAGTGTTTTCATGGTTTTTGGTGCTTGGAGATCTGTTCTTTGGTGCAAGTAGAGTTGTATGCAAAGTCTGACCCTGAAGAGATGAAGAAATTAAAATTTTCAGTTGGGAATTGGTTTTCCAAACCAATTTGAGAAAAATCCAGGACAGTAGCTGGACAGAAATCCTTGTAGAACTCTAATGTTCCTGTCATTTCAGAGTTTTATTAAAAGTCTGGCACTGCACGTTAAGCCACACTTATATGCATCAGAGGAGGACACCTTTTACCTTTTCTTTCTTTTTTTTTAAGAGGTGGTCAATTCAGCAGAGTTCATTTGTGGAGGGTTTTTTGTCAGAAGTGCTTAATAATTACCATCACAATGTCCATCTCAGTAAGCTGGCTTCCATAAGCTGGCTTCTGTTACAAGTCAATTCTTTTCATCCAAACTTTATAGAAAATAAAGGAAATAGGAAAAGAGATGGAAGTAAAACTGGAATTTCATCAAGTTAAGGAATTATTGGTAATGCAAAAGAGTAGAGTGGTGGTGTCCTTTCACTAGTACGGTGGTCTGGCTTAGAATTTAAATTTAAGAGACTTGTAGCTCTATTTCTTTACTTGAATAATGATCCTGTCTGTCAGGCAATGCCAGTCACTACTGATTGCTTCATAATAACAGTTTGGGTAATCTTAGTCAAACTTCTCTCCTTCAATTGGTGTTTAATGCCTAATGCAAAACTGTTAAGGCTAAATCCATCTTAAGATCTACTTCAGAGATCTTAAGATTTTCCAGCACTTTCAGAACTGAGCTTTATCATGTTTCCTACTGTTTGAATTTTTATCCAGGTTTTAATTATTGACTTGTACACGCACATATCTATTTGATTAAGTCCATTATATTGTCTCTCAAGTGACTTGGATTTCTAATTTTGAATCTGCCATGCATTTCTTTGAAGAGTACCTGACGTAGTACCTCATTTTTCTCCTCAGATATGAAATAAGAGTATTTTATCACAGAAATACTAAAGTGTGGTATGTTGGTAGATTTAAAGCATTTTGTTAATCTCGGGTGGAATTTAGTATAGAAATTTCAAGTAAAATAACTTTCCAGAGAAATTAAGAGATAATAGGATTAATTATTGATACCCTGCTGAAGAATTTCCTAATCAATATTAAGTGTAATATAATTCTTCAATTGTTGTCACTGTAATTCATCTTCATTGGTCACTTTGTGTAATTCAGCTTTCTGTCTGCTTTGTCATCTCTTGTGAATTCTGTAACACCAGTAGAACCTAGCTTTTAAAATGTGTGGTAGAACATAATATTATTTGGCCGTTTGTAACACTTACCATTATCAAACACTCCTAATTTAATTAGAGGTGATAGATGACCGTAATTTTGTATATACAAGTAACAACTATTACAGTACAAATGATCCCAAGCATGGAGGGCATCATTGCATTGTACAAGAAGTTAAGAAAATAATAAAAGCACTGTCAATCTCTTAAATAGAGTACAGCAGTAAAGGAAGTGGGGATTACTTAAACCTGTATTAAAGCTATATATTAAATATGGAAAAGATTTTAGAGTTAGAATTGGAACTGGTGGTAACTTTATTGTTCTGTGCTTTGAATTTTTAAAGACATTTCCTGTTGATAAGGATTTTTTCAAATGCATGTAATTTGGGTGTTTGGCTCCCATCCAAACAAGATGTATTTAATTGTAAGCTTATTTTGTTTGCATGTTTGCTTTTAAAGGTATTATGCTTTAGAAGTCTCTTACTTCAAATCATCTTTGGATCGTAAATTGCTTGAGCTTTTGTGGAACAAATACTGGGTGAACACTCTGAGTTCTTCTAGTTTACTTACTGTAAGTACTATAGTATGCTATTAAGTGCATGTTTAATTCATTTGTGCTAAAAGCCAGACCCTGTACTGTAAAATGTAGATCCCACATGAAGGTTCTACATGTCAGATATGAACAATAAAGGACTGCTCTTCTAACCAGAAATACTTAAATGTTCCTTATGTCTGCCCCTTAAAAGTAGAAGCTTGGGATAACTTATGTATAATTTTACTGAGTTCTGTATAATTTTGTCTTTGTCTTAAATACCTTTTAACATTGTAGTCCTCTACAGCACTGTAATGAACAGTATCCCTTAAAATAATGGCACTGAATAAATAAACAATTACTATCTTTTTTTTTTAATGCCTAACAAATGGAACTGTTAAAATGAGGTTGCAACAGAAATACTACAGGTAGATCTTCAAAGTAACAACTAAGCATCACAAATTTCCCTCTGCAAAAGTCCATTTTGTACCTTTTCTCTTAGTTGAAAACGACTGGATTTCACTTACTCTTTCTTAGTTGCATTGCTTAGGGTGTTGGGTAGGAAGTAATAAAGAGCACCTATGTCAGGACTTGAGTATTTCTTAGCTGTTCAAATCCTGTTCTAAGGCACTCGGAGAAATGAATTAGGCTTAACTACCACTTTAATGTTCAGTGGTACTTAAACTGCAGTTATAGTTTAAAATCTGCAGTACTACAGACTTTTCAGGTTCTTTTCAGATGTCATTTGTTTATTCTGTGTACAAATAATAATATGAATTTGTAGCTCAGAATTCAATATGTTTATTGCTTTCTTTCTTGTAAGAATGCTGACTATACCACTGGCCAAGTCTTTGATTTGTCTGAAAAATTAGAACAGTCAGAAGCTCAGCTTGGACGGGGCAGTTTCATGCTGGGTTTAGAGACTCATGATAAGAAATCAGAAGACAAACTTGCTAAAGCAACAAGAGATAGGTAAGATAATGTGCACCTGTGTTCTTCATGGTAAAAAGTGTTATCATTTTGATTTAAACTCTTATTTTCAAGGCTGTAATTGTAACCTACCAATTTTAACCTACCAAGATTATAGATAGAAACAAGACACTCGAAGTAAAATATCTGTTACTTTTGCGAAATTAAGAGTCTTGCATTTATTAAACCTACAAGGACATTTCAATATTTCTTTTCCAGAATAAACTATAAACTAGAGTTGATTTATTAAAATAAAAATCCCTGTTAAGTTCCACTAGTATAAAGCAAACAAAAAATGATTTTTGTCAAATGCAAAATGGTAGCATTGCTATAAAATAGCACATTTTATGTGGTTAATCAGATTTAAGAACTAATTTAATTTACTGTTATTCTAAAATTGTGTCCTAAATACTAGTCCTGACAGTCTGATCGATTTAGTTTTCATTTGAGTAATACTTTCATTCACTTAAAAATTAAGAACTCCCTTTTTCATATTTCTTAATACATCCTTTTCCTCATAAATGAGGAAGCATTTTTTTAAGACACCTATTGCGAAAATTCTGGCCTTATATTTTGCTACACTGTTTGCAAATAGTTGCTGTTATCAGTTAATGGACTTTACCATCGTGGGGTGTAAAGCATTATTTCAAAAAAGTCATAGTGCGTTCCCTTTAGTATTCTCCATTTCCCTTTAGTATTCTCCATGTTTGTTGGTAATCAGCTTTTTTCTTTACCTTTGAAGTATAAAAGTGAACGTAGGTTGCTTTTCACTAATTTTCACATCACTCTCCCAATAAATAGTCTTAAGAATGATACATGTGGTTAAAAGGTCAATATGATCACTGTTTTTCCAAGTGATATGTTGTTAACAAAGGATAGTTGTATCCAGTAGAAGTCATACAGTATCCTGGGCTTAACACTGTATTTGGCAAATTCCATTTGGCAAATTCCAGACTCTGAAAACCAGGAAGTACTACACTAAAATACATGCTAGTGCAATCTCAGGTCCATCTGCGGAGAAGACAGGGCTACACAAGACTCACCTGCATGCATTTTAGGAGTGTTCAGAATGAGATATAATTCTATTCAGTAAGGAATTGTTCTGTAAAATCAGTTGGAACAGGCTGTAAAAGTTCAGTAAGATCTGAGATGTTCTGCTTTTCAGATTTGGAGACTGGCCCTCTTCATCCTTTTATCCTGATAAGTAGAACAGATCTCTTATACTCATTCAATTTTTATCTCATATTGGCAATACGTACCACAAAACAAACTTCACTAATGACCAAGTTGTGATTTTTGAGGTACCAGATGAGTGGTGAGTTTAATGATAGGTAAGTGAAAGCAGAGGTTAAAAGACATCTTTTGTGGAAAAGATTGATTTTTAAATAAGTGACTTTACATGTACATAGGCAAGTGTAGGAAGTTCTTGCTCAGTACAACTCAGCTGAACGCATACATAAAGAGCGGAAGTCAGAAACTGTTCTGTGTTGGACAAGCCTTTTGTTTCCCAGTAAGCAGTGGGAGAATACATGCAAGTATAATATGGTCATTGCTAAATAGAATCAGAGTTGTGCTAGCATGGTCTGTGCTTTTGTTTACTTGTTCTGAAAAGTTAACAGCTTTTTACAAGTTTTTTAACAAACACGATAGAGTTGGTTTGTTTTTTTTCTTTTTTGGTTTTGTAGAAGCTAAAACCCATTTAGACTACTTTAGTTACCTCCACTACAAGTGCTTTCTGTAATGCTATTGCTAATCACCGTGATACCTCCCAGTTCCTAAAATGCTCTTTGCTCTTCTCCTAGTGAAATGTTTACAATAGCAATGCTCTAAAGACGCTAGAAGGATGAAGTTGCCAACAGGTTTTGCCTTTGATTTTGATCCCTGTTTGGTGTCACAAATCATTGACAGCATTTTATTTTCAAGTTACTCTCATGTGCTTACGGTTATTCTAAGACATGAAATAGCGTCTTTACTTTCTCTGATCATCCTACTATACTATTTCTTGCAGTGTTTCTAGTGATCTATCTTTTCTGGTTTTATTCAGTCATTGTTAGTACTTGATTTATAATTTATAAAACTGGAAGAGGTTGTTGTTGTCACCAGTTCTTCTTTCCTGGGTAACACAGGTTACTGTTCTTCCCTGAATTAATTCTTACTGAATTGAAGTCTTTTAGAACAGTGGTACCCAATGTCCACAGTCACACAGGCCTCCCAGCTCTCACAAAGGAGGCTGCACTCTTCTCTAATGTGATTAAATTTCATACATTCATGCATCTGTGGGTATATCTGCTCCCATGAAATACTGGCTTACAGAACTACTGACACACTTTTACAGATGTGTATTCTTCTTCAGGTAATAACCTGTCCTAAGAAAAGAGAACAGCCAGTAGTAGACTGGTGCAGCCATTGATTCATTGATGCATTGACTGGTGCAGCCAACAATTGATTCAGCAATACCTGAATTATCTTCAAAAAATAAGGTTACTAAGAGTTTGCTGAAGGATGAATAATTGTCCTAGTTGGGTGTACCTGTCTTAGGAGAAAAAAAAAAAACAAATTATATGGCATTAGCATAAAGCTTCCTTAAAGTTGGCTACATGACATCTTCTGTTCTGATGTGTATATACATGTCACTGAGAGCAGTTACCCAAGAGTCAATTTGCATTAGCCAAGTTGAGCTCTAAGCCGGCCTCCTTCCCTGCTTAGGAATCCTGGATTTGTCCAGTAGTAATTTGTCCCTATTGTTCATGCCTTCAGGGCTGATTATCTTTCACGTTTGTATATTCTATTTTGAGACATGTTTATGTGTTAGTTTGACACTATAGCCCCATAAGCCAGGCACATCGAATGAAAACTGGATCAATAGGAATCTTCTCAGCTGTTCTTTTGCACATACATACTACGCATATTTTGACTAATAACTGATTAGGTCTATAAATTCTTCCCTTAATGTCATCTGTAAGTTTCTCGGGGGAGCTATGGTTACCATGCACTAGCTACCTAATGTTGGGCAAAGGAGATAAGGTAGAGCACAGTGAGATCCTTCAAATATTGAAAAAGTTTGTAGCTCCCTTCTGCTGGAAATTTTTTGGAACCTTTTGTTCAGATGACCTCAAAGCTCACTTTCTGTTGTTCATGCAAGATGTCCTAAACTGCTAGACGAAGAAGTTTTCTGAAATTGGTCTTTGTATGCACAGTGCTTGTCTGGTTTTTAAATAACAAAAAGTTATTGGCAACAGTGGCTAAATTCCTGTGTGTGACTTTTCATTTCTGGACAGTTGTGAAGATTCATGGGGTTATGGGCACCCTGAACTTCCAAAACAGCTGAATATCTTCAAATGCAATGACAGTTTAGTTCAGTGTTTAGCCAACATTGAATTTATGCTTGTTTTTCAGCTGCAAGACCACCATAGAAGCTATACATGGATTGATGTCTCAGGTTATTAAGGATAAACTTTTTAATCAAATTAATATAGCTTGAAATGCATCACCGGCTGATACACATCTCCAAAGCAGAAAAAGTCATGGTTTCTTTTGTTTGGACTTGTTCAATTTGGGAAATGAAGCTGGAGTGGAAAATTATTCATTTAATTTGTAGTACTTTAATATTTCCCACCTGTTTGACCAGTTTTAAAGAACAAAATGGTCTGAAATGTAGTGTAATGTTTTGTTCTTTATCATAAAACACAACCAATTTGGAGAATTGTTCCAGAAGAAAAATAAATATGACTTACTGGTTTTTGCTCTTAGGTATTTATCTCTACTTTCTGCAATAAAAAAAATGTAAAAAATGAGCAAGCGTTTTGGGAGTTGAATTTTTTGGCAAACATTTGTCTTCTCTTACTCATTTTCTTATTGTTCCATAGAAAAGTTTTGTTCAGTCAATTAGATTAGATAGGTAATCTATGCACAGTATAAGAAATTTATTTCTCAGATTTTCATTTCTACACTTAATTTTAAGAATTGAAATTCTATTATCTTAACCGTTAAGAAGTTCTTAAATCTAATGGAGCCATTACGAATTTAGTTTTAGTGGTCCAGTGGACCAGTTCTCACACTGAGAACTGAGCACATGAGCATTCAGGTATGATACAACAATATTTTACTTGTAGCTTCACAATTATGATGAACATTTTATATTTTTACATAGTCAAATAACTATTCCACAGTGAAATTGTGAACCTAATAATATGTTTACATAGCATTATTTTTTTCCTGCTCACCTTCTATTGGCTACCACGTTCACTTGTTGCACTCAAAGGAAGAAAATGGAAAATTAGTATCTCTGCAATACAAGTTAGCCTAAAATAGATATAAAAATGCATTAATCATAATTGCTGGCTTACAGTATGGTGCTGCTGCAGGGCTGAGTTAAATTTGTTTTAGAGGCTTTCGTACTGCATTTCAATAATTCAATAAGTTGGGATTTCTTTTAAGTTTTTATCCTTAAGCCTGAGTTTCCTGGGTTTTGGAATGTTTACTTTGGGGATAATTTATAACATGCTTTATACAATATGCTATTATGTTTTATACCTTAAGTAACTGATATCCTTTCAACCTTAACTTTGCCTTGATGTGGGTTTTGTTTTTGTTTTGGTCTGGAAATTTTAATAGCTATTACTCATTTGGTGCTTTTCATCCTAATGGATTCCAGTGTATTTGAAGTTAGTGTGCAAGTTCCAATACGATGGAAACGTGTCATTCAGCAAGGAAATGCAGACCCCCGGAAGCAGAAATTTGTCGATAGTTTTAAAGCAGCAGCATCCAATAGTTAGGAAAAATACATTTAATTGGAGCTAGTGAAGTTTAGACCTGGGATAATTTAAGTAGAATGTAATATATCAGATTTGCAGTTTGACAGAACAACAATTTTATGCTTTTTTTTTGGGGGGGGGAGTAGAAGAATACTGTGATTTTTAATATCCAGAGTTATTCATTTTCTTGGAAATGGCAGGGACAGTCTTCTGTACAAGCAGGTGCAGTACATAAGTCCACAGTACTACCTTTTAAGTTTAAGGATTACATAGCAAGTGTACCAAGGCAGTAACTTTTCCTACTTATTTTCTTCTAAAGGAGTTTGTGAAACTTCAAATATTAGCACACGGCCATTGTCCCATGCCACATGTGTTTATACAGAACAGTAATTTAACTTTGAGAGATACACAGCTTTTGTAAGATAAACATGTATTTGGAAATACAACCTGTGTTGCCACCTCTTTGTATTCTGTTTGCATATCGTGATCCAAAATGTTTGGACATTTAGGTATATAGCTGAAATATAACAGAATAATTTAAATTTGTGTTTGTCTATTTGGCATATTTAAACTGTTCTTATTTATGATAGCAATGAGCTGAAATTTCATGCACTGAATGTTGTTTTTAGGTACAGTTGGCTTTAAAATGTCAAAATGTTTTATAAACTATAGCAATGCGAGTTCCCCGAATGCTGATGTAGACAGTTGTCCAGCTGTGTTGTAACTTACTGAGCACAAAGCCTTATAAATAAATTTAAAATTATACATGTAATTTGGGTATATCTGGGCCCTGTATCGGATCCGTTTTGTAGTGTTGAGGAACAGAAATAACAATGTCCTTGTTCTTGATCAAACATTTTTAATATTAGCACTATTCCAAATTCTGCCTTTACTGAGATCAGAATTCCATTTATTGAAGATGGTTACCATAAAGGAGTAATCTCACACACACACACAGAAAAGAAAAAAGAGCTTATTCTGAACAATGGAGATTCATTAAGTCATAGAAAATGCATCATATTTCCATCAAATAGTGTTGAGACCTGAAAAAATTAGGAATAAATGTGTTCTTGAGAATGAAACGTGTCTGTCAACTCTATAGAAATATGTGATTTCAGTCTTCTGCATTTGCACTCATTCTCTTTTTATTTAAAGTTTAGTAGTTTATACAAATGAGTGCCATGTATCAGGTAATTATTTTGACAGTCAAAGTAATTCAGTACATGATAAATCATGTGCAAATATTTCTC
The DNA here is from genome assembly GCF_003343035.1 of Apteryx rowi. Lineage (NCBI taxonomy): Eukaryota > Metazoa > Chordata > Aves > Apterygiformes > Apterygidae > Apteryx > Apteryx rowi. Next base: position 433,325 of record NW_020450701.1, on the reverse strand, counting down.
TTTATGTTGATTTTGAGACAAATACACATATAAAAATTCCAAGTGTCTTTGATATATTTTAAGAAGTAAAAATCAAACAATGACTACAGTTAATTTCTTCATCTAACAGTATTTGCCAATGGATACTAAAACTATGCGGTACTGAAAATAATGAATTGTTTTTGAACTTTCTGCCTCTTCTACCTTTCTACTGTTTTTATTTTCCCCAGACATCATCGAGTTGTCCTGTATACTCACCTTTCTGATCTATGCCCATTGGATTTTAGAATTTATACATTCTAATCTCAACAAAAAGCACTGAAATATAAATATATATATTTGTAACAATCAAATACCACAGTCTAAGCTGCAATTCCTGATAGAGTACTAATCTGGCTTTACTATACAAAGGCTAAAAAAGAGCCTTTCAGATTTATTCTGTATTTACTGGGATAGTCAAAGCTGTTTCAGTGTCCTGTCAAACCTCCTGCTTTGAAGTTCTCTTCAAATATATGGTAGGAACTGAAATAGCAGCTCCTAGAAAATAATTATTTTGTCTGAAGATGGAATGGTTGTGCTAGTGTTGGCGTATGGAACCAGAAAGATGTGATTTGTCTTGCCTTTTTTGTTTTTATTTATTTACTGAAGCAACAGTGAGTGATTTGCTTCTATTTCTGTTCATCTGTTTTCCTATATTCCAGTACACCTAAAATGCATGTATTTTAACAGGTGAGAAGAGATAAGGGGTTATAGGAAACGCCTTGCTGTGTCAGAGCAGTGGTCCATCTCAAACAGCAGCCGTAGGGGTTGTATTTGGGGAGAACACATGAACCCGGCCGCTTTCGGTAGTCTGTTCCCCTTTTATTCTCCCAGGCTCCTCAACTGTTGTATGAGGGATTTTGGTGGGTACATCCCTGACTGCTCCTCTTAGTGTTCCTGAATGGACATGTTGTCCTTGAGTTTGTTTAACCCTTTCTTTAGCTGCTAATATTGTCTGCCTCCAAAACCTCCCGTGGCAACAATTTCTAGATGTTTACCCGCAATCCGCAATAAACTAACTTTCATTGTTTTATTTGGTTGCCACTGCAGATTGAGTTGATGATTTTAGAGACCCATTAAGAAAAAATTAAGAACTGTTTAACTTACAATCGGTAGTTACAACTCTGGAAAGCACTGTTTAGGCATGGTTTAGATTTTCCCTAGATGTATTATTTTACATCTATCTACCTTGAAGTTCCTTTACCACACTTCTGCCCGTGTGATTTTGTGAGATCATTTTGGAGCTCCTCACCATCAGGATGGTATCTGACTACCTCAAAGAGCCTACTTATCAACTGCAAACCCAGAGGTATTTAGCTGTCTTTAACTCTTTGAGGTTTTTGTCAGAGACTTTGTGACTGACATACTCATTTCGGAGAGGAGTTTACCGCAATGCTATTGACTATGTTTTGTAATATATTGACTTACATTTGGACAGTAAAGTCAAATGCAAATATTGTGCAGTCCATAATAAAATGCAAGTATGAATTGTCTTTATAATTCAGTATGGTGTCTAACCATTGTTTTGTGTTCTGAATATCCACAATAACTGCACAGAGAATAATAAGTATAGGGCAAACTTTTGAAAATAAACACATCAGAGCAGGAACACAAAATTGCAGTGACTGTGGGGAGGAATGTTTTGCTCTCTAAAGGCTGTGCACTGGAGAACTAGATCATTTCAGGACGTGTACATGAATGATGAGGCGCAGATGTAGTAATCATGCATGCACAATAATTCATTTATGTTGCAGATGTCTGCACTGTATCTGAATGGCATGTATATGTGGAACTGAAAATGAGCTATTTAGAAACTTGGAAAGTTATATTCCTGGGTTATTTTAAAATTAACTGTAATAGAAATATTTCAAAATTATATGGAATATCTGAGGTACCTGGTTACACAAAGCAGGAATACTCTTATACTTTTATTTCTCAATTTTCCTGTGTATCCAAGATACTTTAGTAAATTTTGCCTTAAAATCCCACATAAACAATTTACCTACTCAGATTACCTGCTCAGTAGGCTTACTCTTCCCTATTCTGTAAAATGATTTAAGCTGGTTACATTTACTTAATCAATGTTTGGATAGGGCTTATTAAAACTCTAAAAAGATAATTACATGATCATGCTATTAGGGCTAAATTTTTTCTGAGTAATTCTGCAGTCAGCAGCTCCCCACTGGACCACTAAACAGCCAGATTTTTAAAAACTCAGCTCTTCTGTGTGGGGGAAAATGGGAGTTACTAGATGTTAAGTGTTTCCATAAGTCTCTTATCTTAGATGTCTATTGGAGACTGAGTTTTTCTGAAGGATTAGTCCTAACTGGGAGTTTTAAGCAATAATCTCCATCCCCTGAAGAAATACAAGTTATAGGAAATGTTTTGCTCCCAAGAATTCTCTCCACCACTGCTAGCCTCCAGCATCTTTGAGCTTTGTACAAATTCTGTAACCTTTGCTCGTGTGAGCAGTCTTTATACGAACAGCCTCACTGAACTCAATAAGTATTTTGGCTTTAGCAAAAGCTAATAAAAGGGCTAACCTTCATCTTTTGCTTTTGAGAAACATCACGAGTTCTTCATGAAGTCCTTTCCTTTCACATTCATAACAGGCAGTCATGAGCTAGCTGCAACAGCTCTGTGCATTGTCTTTGACATTCCCTGAAAAACTTCTCTTACCCCATAATGTCCTTTTCAGAGCCCTATTTTCAGAAGGGACTTTCTGTTTTCATGGCCTTTGGAGGTGGTTTGTGTTGGCATTCTCAGATTAGTTTGAGAGAATGAGCTCTTTTAAACTTGCTGCTTACTAGATAAAGGATAACTTTCCTGCATTTCTATCACTTGTGTCTTTATAAAACTTTGTGTCTGTTTTTGAATATTTGTTTGTTTTTATGTCAACCTGCTTTGTGTTTCATGATGTTTCAGTGTGGCGGACTCATAGCAGCCTCAGAAGTTACTAGATCAGTATGAAGTAAAACACAAAATCTTTTGAAAGCTGTTTACAAAAAATTGTAGAAAAAGTGTTTTTTCAATGATTAGTGGAAGCAGGTTACTGAGCAGCAGCAAGGTAATAGAGCAGGGTTGAATTCTGAGGGTTACTAGGGGTTCTTAAGGCGCTACATATATGTGTATCTACAGTTTCAAGCATTTTCAAACAAAACATGGATATTAAAAATGCAGAAATCCAAGTTTCTTGAAGCTAATTGCTGATGTTAATATCTTGTTTATAAGGTGAAAATATACGAAATATAATCAAGCATTTATTATCCTGTTTATTCTCTCCCCTTCACAAATTTTGTAATTATTTATTTTAGGTCAGTGTTTTAAAGTTGGTACTGTATGTTACTTTCTCTCTGATAAGCATATTATTATTTTACCTAATTTATTGCTGTACCCCAAGAAGCCCTAGCCAGAATTATCTCATTATGCTACTGTATGTTAATATATGATATTTAAAGTATTTACTGAAAGCCCAATATACAAATTTGCTATATCATACCATAAGCTATGTTAAAATAAAGTGATAAAAACAAATACTTTCAAATAGCCAAGAACAGAGACAATTTATAACTATAGAGTGGAGCTAACATCATTTTAAGGGTACAAGTGCTTAAGAGGTGAAAATGACTAAAATATGGAGTGATAATACATAAGATTAATTGCATGCTTATAGGATGTTTTTTAACTTGTATCAAGTCTTGAAGGATTGACATCAGAGTGTCTCCAGTTAGTTTAAGTGTTTTGGAGATTTTTCTGGAGTTAAAAACAAATATGCTAAACCTTTAAGGAATTAATAAAGTACCTTGTTCCTCAGGGTGTATTTTTTATGGGCAATAGTTGTACTTTTCAGACCCTAGAAATAAGACCCATGGGGAAATATGTAATTTAGGAAAGTTAATTTTAACCCTCAGATGTAACTTCTAACATATGAAATATTTGCTGTGACGTTTGGTTTGTTTTTAGCTATGAAAAATTGCTTCATACTGGCCTTTCTGAAAACTACAGTATCCTGGGAAGTAGCATGGTCCAGTGGATAGGTCATAGGACTGCATCTCAGGAGAACTGGGTTTTCTTCCTGACTTTTCACAAAGCAGGAGTTAGCAAGGTATTTTTGCCTGAGCACTAGCTGTTTTCGTCTCTATGAAATAGTGAGATTGATCATTACTCTTTCAAAAATACAGATGAAAAGGATGTATATTACCATATACAGGTAAGCAAGTCTTAATAATATTGTTAGCAAAGAATATTTACTCTTTTTTGCTCAGTTTGTCTGCTCAGATCATCACAGATAGGAAATGCTTCAGCCCTTTGAGGGGATTATAACTCTTGTTTTCAGGCACTCTTAATTTTCAACTGAAACATGTATTCAACTCCTATGTAATTTGTCCATCATTTCCTGTGTGAATTTCTCTGTTTGTTTTAGACCCAATTACCTTAGGGCTTGTGCATAACTGCAGTGGCATTACTTTATTAAAAAAAGGAAATTAATTTATGTGCCTGCATCTAATGGCAGGCAATCCTTAGTAATTACAACCATCTGAACTTTTTTTCCAGCTAAGTTGCATTAACTTACTACATCAGTTGAGGTTAGAATTACGCTTATATTTTTAATTGATTGCTAAGGAAGGCATTTTCAGTCTGGGTTCCATGAAACTGGAGATGTAACTGGAGAAGCCTGGAGATACTAAAATGGCAGATATTCTTCCAGCTTGCAACAGAGTTATGTATTGGATCTGGTGATACAAACTCCAAACTAGTTCCTCACTATACCAAGTTTTTGTGGAACATACTCCTTTTCAATTTTAAAAACCCTTCTTATGACAACTAGGTAAAATTCACAGTGTCAAAAATGTTTTAACACACTTATTTATGTAAAACACCAGCCAGGGACAAACATGTTTAACATCTCATTAACATCTATTTATGAGCACAGAGGAATAATTGTGTTAATAATCATTCACTCTGTAGAGTATTTGACAAAATAATGCTGAAATACCAATACATCTTCTGATGGTTTCTGAATAATGGGGCATATAATTTTTACTTTCTCTCCTTTAATCTATTAAACTTCATTGCGATATCTGGAAAGCTGTTGTTTTCTAATGCTCTGTCTGGTGCTAAAGTGATACTATTAAAAATGGTTATTTAGTCTGTGGTGAAAATTGTAAAAGTGCATCTTTTCAAATTGTTTCTCATCTTTGGAGGCTGAATCTTGCATTTCCCAATTCAACGTTGTAGTTTCTGCTGGAGGTAAGATACAATGTTTATAAAGACACATGGTAAACATTATAAAGATATAATGGTTGTCCTAACAAACAGCGTTCTGGTAACACTCTTAATATGTTTTCATGCCAGCAGGTACAGGAAGGATATTTCACTTCCTAGCATCTATGAGTAAATACTACCTAAAAGGGTTCTTCTCCTGTCACCAGCTTCTTAAATCATTTTAGCTGGGAAAAAAACGCTTTTAAATTTATGTACTGAAGTTTAATCATACAGGTAACAACTGTAAGCCAAAGTCAGAAAGGCCCTCAATATTAATATAGCCAATAATATTAACAACAACAATGCTTTTATACTAATAATAGATTTTAAGTTTTATAATAATAATTACCCATATTAGGCTTCAGGCCTTGTCTGGTGTTGGACCTATTATTATTTATTTATAATTTTTACTGGATTTTAGCTGTATTTTCCAATTCATTTTAGAAACATTTGTAATAGCAAGCCCTGATATCTACCTTGTTTTAATGATGTTAGGGATTTTCTATCCTAGCTTAGGTTTTGCTTAGGCTTGCATAGCTATGTTGACAGCAGCAATCAGTATGGGCAAAAATGTTTATGCAAACACAGAAGAAGTGTTAAGTTAGTTGTAGTGTGAGATGTGCATTGTGTGCAGTAAGGGAGGAAAGGAGCACATGAAATGTATCCGCAGAAGTGCCATCGGGCTGACTGGGCCTCACAGTGAGCCACTCAACATGAGGGGAAGCAACAGGGATTAGATGGAAGAAGGAACAAAACCAGGTAATAGCACCTACCTACTGAAGATTGCATGCCCCACCACCGGAAGGATGCTGTGAAGAGGACACTGCAGGGAAAGACCTCTGCTACAACTTTTCTCGAACTTGGCCAGCATAGAGAAGAAAAGTTAGCTTAGCTTTGAATGTGTTATTTGTTGGTCATGCACACATGAGATCCTGCCAAACTAAATCAAGAATCAATAGGTGTTGTCAAGTAGTTGTCATGCAACAGAACAAGTCCAAGAACTTGAAATACTGCATGCAAGGTTAGGGCTTTGCATATGTAATTATTCCAGATACCTGTCTCACCTAAACCATTCTCAGAAGAGAAATATGAACATGCAGAATTATTCCAGAATATACCTATTTCAGAATAAGTTTGATATGCAGACAAAACTTCGGTACTAAGGAAATTAAATATTTACTAAAACTGTTCTTGAGCAGCAAAAATAATGATGCCTGGTCACAGAATCACAGAGTAGTTGAGGTTGGGAGGGACCTCTGGAGATCGTCTAATGAACCCCCCTGCTCAAGCAGGGTCACCTAGAGCAGGTTGCCCAGGATTGTGTCCAGTTGGGTTTTGAATATCTCCAAGGATGGAGACTCTGCAACTTCTCTGGGCAACCTGTTCCAGTGCTCTGTCACCCTCACAGTAAAATTTTTTCTTTTCTTTTCTTTTATGTTCAGGTGGAATTTCTTGTGTTTCAATTTGAGCCCATTGACTCTTGTCCTGTCACTGGGCACCAGTCAGTTTGACTCTGTCTTCTTTACACCCTCCCATAAGATATTAATAAACATTGATAAGATCCACCCTGAGCCTTCCTTTCTCCAGGCTAAACAGTCCCAAGTGTCTCAGCCTCTCATCATATAAGAGATGCTCCAGTTTCTTAAGCATCTTTGCGGCCCTTTGCTGGACTCACTCCAGTGAGTCTGTGTCTCTCCTATACTGGGGAACATGGAACTGCACAAAGCACTCCAGGTAAGGTTTCACCAGGCCTGAGTAGAGGGGAAGGATCACCTCCCTCGACCTGTTGGCAACACCTTTTTTAATGCAGCCCAGGATACCATTGTCCTCCTTTGCTGTGACGGCGCATTGCTGGCTCATGTTGAATTTGTCCTCCAAGACCCCCAGGCCCTTTTCTGCCAGCCTGTTTTCCAGCTAGTCAGCCCCCAGCCCATACTGGTGTGTGGGGTTATTCCTGTCCAGGAGCAGGACTTTGCACTTCCCTTTGCTGAACTTCATGAGGTTCAGTGCAACCCTCTGGTGCATCAGCTACTCCTCCCAGTTTTGTATCATCTACAAACTTGCTGAGGGTGACTCTGCCCCATTGGCCAGGTCATTAATGAAGACATTAAACAGTATTGCCCCAGTATTGACCCCTGGGGGACACCACTGGCCTCCAGCTGGACTACATGCTGCTGATCACAACCTTCTGAACCCAGCGGTTCAGCCAGTTCTCAGTCCACCTCACTGACCATTTATCTAGCCCACACTTCTTCAGCTTGTCTATGAGGTTGTTATGGGAGACGGTGTCAAAAATCTTACTGAAGTCAAGGTAGACAACATCCACTGCTCTCCCCTCATCTATCCAGCCAGTCATCCCATCATAGAAGGCTATTGGATTGGTTAAGCATGATTTCCCCTTTGTGAATCCGTGCTGACTACTCCTGATCACCTTCTTATCCTTCATATACTTACAGAGGGCATCCAGGATGAGCTGTTCCCAGGGACTGAGGTGAGGCTGACCAGCCTGTAGTTCCCTGTGTGCTCCTTCTTGAAGATAGGAGGGACAGTTGCTTTCTTCCAGTCATCAGGAACCTCCCCCAGCCACCATGACCTTTCTAAGATAATCATCAAGAGTGTCCTCGCAATGACATCGGCCAGCTCCCTCCGCACTTACGGGTGATTCCTGTCAGATCCCAGGGACTTGTACGTCCAGTTTGTTTAAATGTTCCCTAACCTGATCCCCCTCCGCTGAGGGTAATCTTGCTTGCTCCAGACCTCCCTGGTTTCAAGGGTATGGGATTCCCGAATGCAGGTCTTATCAGTCAAGACTGAGGTCAAGACAACCTTGAGTGCCTCAACCTTTTCTGTGCCCCATTCTAAATGGGGCTCCCATTTTCCCTTGCCTTCCTTCTGCTGCTTACATACTTGTAGAAGCCTTTCTTGTTGCCCTTCACATCCCTTGCCAAATTCAACTCCAGGTCAGCATCCCTGCACGCTCAGGCAGTGTCTCTATATTCCTCCAGGGTCACCTTTCCCTGCTTGCACCTCTTGTATGCTCGTTTGAGTTTATGTTTGAGTTTTGTCAGTAGCTCCTTGTTCATCAGTGCAGGCCTCCTGCCACCTTGTTTGATTTCCTGCTCATCAGGGTGGACCATTCTTGAGCTTGGAGGAGGTGATCCTTAAATATCAACAAGCTCTCTGGGATCCCCCTTCTCTCCAGGGCCATATCCCATGGGATTCTTCCAAGCAGATTTCTTGAACAGCCCAAAGCTTGCTCTCCTGGACTTCAGTCCAGGGTTGTGATTCTGCTTTTTGCCCTGCTCCCTCCTTGAACTCCGTCATCTCATGGGCACTCCAGCCAAGGCTGCCCCCTGCCTTCACATCCCCAACCACCCCTTCCTTGTTTGTAAGTACAAGGTCCAGCAGAGCACCTCTCCTCATCGGTTCCTCGATCCCCTGTGCTAGGAAGCTGTCATCAATGCGCTTCATAAACTTCCTGGATTGTTTATGCTGTGCTATGTTGTCCCTCCAGCAGACACTGGGGTGGTTAAAGGCCTCCCGTGAGGACCAGGCCTTGCAAATGTGAAGCTTCTTCCAGTTGTCTGAAGAAGGCCTCACATACTTCTTCGTGATCAGGTAGTCTGTAGCAGACACCAGCAACAACATCTCCCATGTTGGCCTGCCTGCTAGTGCTGACCCATAAGCTCTCAGCTGGCTTGTCACATAAGGCAGAGCTCCATGCATCCCAGCTGCTCTCTCACATAAAGGGCAACTCCCCCTCCTCATTTTCCTGGCCTGTCCTTTCCAAAGTCTGTATCCAACCATCACAATGCTCTGGTTGTGTCAGCTATCCGACCACATCTCAGTGACCCCAAAGAGATTGTAGGCCTGTAACTGCACGCAGACTTCTAACTCCTCCATTTTTTCCCCATGCTGTGTACATTAGTGTACAGGCACTTCAGAGAGGCACCCCAGCATGCTGATTTCCCAGAAAGGTTACAAAACCTTTCCCCATAATGCTGTTCCACAGCCACTTCTTTATTTACATCCATACGCTTGGGATGACCCCACTTCAGCCCTGTTTTATTGATTACAAGGTCCCTTCTGTTCACGTCACCCCGGACACTTTTTTTGCCAACCCCATCACAACCTCCTCACCTGACTTTTGGTCATCCTCTCCCTCCCTGTTATTCCTAGGCTCCTGCAGTCTACTACTCCCCACTGACAATAATTAAAACCTTATTTGGTAATACCTCTACTTCTCTTCCCCATGTCTCTTAACACCCCCTCTGCACTGCTTCTGTTCTCCTTCATGTCTACCAGATCTTGGTTGAGTGAAGGCTGTAGGATTCCTGATAAAGGCAGGCCAATTTGCTTGTCAGTATGTGCGTGCCGCCAGGCCTGTTCAGCTTACATTTCAACCGTTCCCTCAAATGAAGACACCCGTTTAGGAATCTGTTTTCTATTCAGCTGTTGATTTTTATAAAGAAGAATAGAATTTATTATCTTCCTATGCCTCTGTCCTTTGCCAGCTTCAGCCATAGCTGGCTGATGGATTCAAAAGTCACTGGGCAGTACATATAGCCAGACACAGCAAGAATGTATAAGCATCATTTTCCTTAAGAAGTAAAGCTAAAAACATTAGACTTTACTGATTATAGCTTTATTTTTCAAATAAACACATTTCAGTACAGCTGTCTACAAGTTTGTTGAAACTAATGCACTATTTGATCAGCCTATGCTTTTGAGAACCTGATGTTTACTACCTTTGAAAACATAAAAAGCAAAACCTATGTTTAAATTCAGGGGGAAAAGCTAATTGTTTCAGAGATACATTTTTTGCTGTATTAAAGAAAACAGCTATACTGTAGTAACTGCGTTGATTCTATTTTATGTAGTTGTCTAGCCACATGAGAGGAAGATGCTCAGGAAAAAGTTTACAGTATAAAAAGTTTGTCAGAAATGGTTAGGCTTGAATTTATAATTTTACAATTAGAAGTGTTAATATCTTCTAAAGATATGGTTGTCTTGTTCATTATATAGCATGCCCCACATATAATTATATAATTTACTCAGAAATAGTATTATGCAAAATGCATGTTAGTGTTTATGCAAGGGAGGCTCTTAAGCTGTTTTATATCCTTAGAAATAAATTTCAGTTCAATGTTCCAGTCCAGAATTGTAAGAAATATAGTCATCAATGATTTGATACAGGTATTCCCAAGAACTTTCTTGAAGACAAGGACTTTTTGTACTCAGCCAAATTTCTGCCACACTGGAGAGTACACAGATGATTGTTTAATACTCTATGCCACTGGACAAGAATCCTCTTTCAAATCTTAATGAATAAATATTTTCTCTGAAACTTCTCATAGCTTTTTCCTCCTTTAAATCAAATTACTAACAGACAGCCTTAGACACCTGCAAAATATACAGCCAAGAGGGGGAACAAACTAAGTCCAAAATTACTATCATAATATTAAAATATTTTTTACAGAAACATTTCCCAGAACAAGCAGCTCAAGGGCATGCTCAGTTTGGATTCCACTGCAGACAAATGGTCATCTTATGATCTTTCCTGTCCTTGGAGAGAAGGATATAGGAAATTCCAGGTTGGAAGGACAGGACTCTTTATACCATTTCTGCATTTCTGGCAAAGGTTAAAGTGGAACACACACTTGTCCTAATCTGGGTTTAATTAGAAGTATATATTTTGTCACTGACTTAAATTGCTGCGCTTTAATGTTCCAACTCAGCAAGCACATAGCACGTATACAGTTTTATTGACTTCAGTGAGTTATTCATAAGCTTAACTCATAAAAAAGGCACAAAAAAGGTTGTTATAATATTGACTTTCAAAAAACCTCAAATTATTGGAAGAATATTTTCCTCATAGGAAAAATGCATTAAAATTTTCCTAACATTTTTATAAAATATGTTGCTGTTAGGGTACAGTACCTACTCAGTTTATTAAACTATTAACCCTCCTAACTTATATATGGGGGAAATGAAACCCAATGTTTTGTTTTCATCAGTAATTTGTGCTCACAAATGTGGCTGGCAGGCAGCAAGGCGGGGGGGGGGGGTGAGGGCAGGTGGAAAACCTTTGGGTATACACATTTAAGCACATGTAGCATTATTAAGGTAGTACCAATAAGGCTATGAGTTCTTTGCATATGAAACTTTTTCAGCCGCCATTTGTGTTAATAGGTTTCAGAGTTGTTTCTTTTTCTGGAAAATTCCCCAGTTGCAATTTCACCTTCTAGCATAGAGACAACACCCAAAAGGGAAAAAAAGAAAGTAAAGAGGCAAAAAGACAAGACAAGACTCCTCAGCCAAGGGCTCGCCCTGCCCAGGATGGGGACTTGTGAGGGGTCAGACTGGGGGGAGCCCTGAGGGGAAGCCCCGCTGGTGAGCCTGAGCAGCCTCAGGCTCGGGCTCCCGGGCGGCCTGAGCCGCCGCGCCGACAGCGTCGAGGCGCCGCGCCCCACCGGGCCTGGACCCAACGGCTTCCGCCCGCGGCCACGCAGGCGCGACCCCCCTCGCCCCTCCCTCCCTGCCTCTACTCGCAACGCTGATTGGGCGGGAGGAGCGCGCGCCGCAGCGGGCGGCGGGAGCGTTCGCCCCCCGCCCCCGCCGTTGGCGTTCGGTTGCCCTGGCAACCAGCCGCGGCGGAGGCGCTCGCACTCTCCTCTCGCCGCGGCCGCGAGGTGAGGGGGAGGGTGGGGACGATCGTTGGGCCCTTACCTGGGCCCGCTAGGAGAAGGGTGGGTCCTGGGAGCGGGTCTGGCCTCTTCCTTCCTCTCCTGTAACGGTCCCTGCTGGCTTGCGGGCGGGGACGTGAACTAAGCCGACCCACGGGTTGCGCTGGGTGACGGCTGGTGCCGCTGGGGTCCCTGTCATCAAGCTCCCGGCTGTGGAAGTAGGGCGGGGACGGTGTCAAATCACACGGCGCTAGGAGCGGAGGCTTTGAGGAAGAGCTTTACTCACAGAAAGCCGCGCACGCTGGCCACGTGACCTTTTTTGCTTGTTTGTTTTTTTCTCCCAGTTGTTGCTTGCTTTGGAAGAAGGTCCACGGAAAGTCTGGGTAGGGTTTTTTAATGTAAACAAGCAAGAAAAAGGTATTCTTCCCACTAAAAATAAAGTCCCTTTTGTTCTTCTTCCCTTACCCCTTTAAAAAAAGCAAAACCAAAACCCATGCTTTTTGCACGTGGGTAAGGGGGGACCACTGAACTTCAGCCTTGCTTAGTAATGAGGTTTCTTTTGTCTTTTCGGTTTTAATCTTCCCTTTTCCTCAGTTTCTCATATGTTTAATACCGGTAAGGTGGATTCTCCGTGCCTGGTTTCACGGTAAGCACCTGTTTGTCTGGCTGCATGACATTTTGTAGTGTCTGGATGCTTTTTGGTATCTCAGTTATTTTGATACACTAGTTTGTAGGGTTGCATTGTGAACAGGCTAAAAAAGCCTTTTTATTCTGCATTGTTAAGTTACATTTGCTAGGGTATTTTTAACCCCAGGCAGTCTACCCATCCACTTCAAAATATGTATCCCCCCTTCCTCCTCCTCGCTGAGTTTATAAGCTCACATGAAGCAATGCGCTTTGGTGCAGGGATAGAAAAATGGTTGGTATTGTTATGAGAGTCCCTACAGTAAGCCTTAATGTGAAAAACTGTTTTTAGTTGTGTGCATGACAACAGTGCTATGCCGATACATAAAAAGAAGTAGTGTGTAGCTTTATACCAGTTCTAGCCTGTAAAACCTGCTATAGATATATATATTTTTTTAACCAATAATTAGGTTATGAGCTGCCATTAATTAGTTATTTATGTATGGGAATTATTTCCTCCATAGACCACTGTGCTCATAGTTCTATATAAAAAAGGCTAAGAAATATTAAGGTACAACCCGCTTAAGCACACTGAAACAACAAAGCAAATGTGATGTATTTTAATTGTTATTGAATGCAATAAAGGAGTCTGCAAGCAGTGATGGGGTTAGATTTTTATAAGAGGCAAAGACCATAATATATTTGTCAAGATCAGCAAAAAGGGAATTGGGGGGGGGAAAACTTGAGATTTCGGTAAAGTATACATGTAAACTTTGGAGCTCTGAGGTGCAAGTAGTATAACCTTATTTGCTTTTTGTTTTTAAATCATTTTATGAAACTACTTACAGGAACGCGTGGAATACGCTTCAAGATATTAAAGAAGTAGAGCAGTTTGGCCTACTACAGAATTATGGTTCGACTAACAATGCATCTAATTGCTAAAAGCATCAGTCACAAGAATCCCAAAGAGTACTTTGCACAGTACCTGCGAAGAATAACGCATCTGAATTTGTCAGATAAAAATATAGATACAATTGTAAGATTTATTTTTCTGTATTTCATTTTTAATATAGCTGTTCAAATGTTGTTCTGATGAATTTTTTATAGTTGGGAGAGAAAAACAAGCAAAGCCAAGTTTATATTTTCTAACAGTTATATGATATTTTATAATATATTTATTTGCAGTCAAGCCTTAAAAACATATCTGTTTGGAAACATGCTTCAGCATTTACTGCTTAATTAAAGTACTGCTGTTGTGTGGAAAACTGCTTGTACCTGAAAGTACATGCATGGATTTTAAATGCATGCATATTTGAAATGTGAAAATAATCTTTCTGCTGTAACTTTTCATGTAAAACATCAAAGGAGGTGAATATACTTCCAACAGTCTGCAGAGCTGCTTATTACTGACCTGATACTTTTTTCTTTATTTAGCAAAAATCTTGTTGAAGAATTTTACCTACCTGAAAGTGGTGGAAATACATAGTTGTCTACATAGCAGACAGGACTAGCTAATTTTGGCATTAATTAAGAAAAGAAAATCCATGTAAGCAATTACACAAGAGGTGAACTGAAATGTTAAAGTGAAAGGTTTTTTTGCAGTATTTCGCAGGACTAGTCCACATATCTACAGTTCTTTAAAATTTTGAACAATTTGCTATTTTGACTATTTGATACAGTTGCTACATTGTAAAGGAGCTTTCAGAGAGTCGCCAGAATGGAATGATAACTACGGCTTGCTTATCTCTTTAACCATTTAAGAAAGAGAGTATCTCAAATCAATCATTGACCTGACACTTTTTCCTATACAGGCAAACCTCGTTTTATTGTGCTTCGCTTTATTGCGCTTCGCAGATATTGCCTTTTTTACAAATTGAAGGTTTGTGGCAACCCTGTGTCGAGCAATTCTATCTGCCATTTTTCCAACAGCATGGGTTCACTTCGTGTCTCTACGTCACATTTTGTACATTGTTTTTTTAGACATAATGCTATTGCACACTTAATAGACTACAGTATAGTGTAAACATAACTTTTACATGCACTGGGAAACCAAAAAATTTGTGTGACTCGCTTTATTGCGATATTCACTTTATGGCGATGGTCTGGAACTGAACCTGCAACATCTCCGAGGTATGCCTGTACAATAGAGCCAGGCTATTGCCATTCAATCAGTAGATGCAGGACTTTGAGAACAGATGCTCTAGCCATATTAAAATCCAGCCATGTGGTTCTTGGAGGCTTTAGGTCTTATATTAAAAACAAAATTCAGATTTTCAGCAATATTCTGGTTTTGATTTAAGGACTTCTAGTTATTGATGGTTACCTTATAAAAATATGAACTATGGAATAGAAGGAGATAGGAGGAACTACTAATTTTGCAGATCAGATTTTTTCATCATTTTAAGGAGGTAGTAATCATATTAGATACTATTAAGTGCAACACTTATTTTGTTCTCCTTAATGCCATATATCTTCCATTCTTGGGAATTTTACCAAAAGCTATTAACTTGCAGCAAAATCTTTTCTGTCTATCTGTGATTTATTCCTTACATTTCAGAGGAAGTCTGAGAAAGCAAAGGAGAGTTCAGGAATAGGATATAAGCCAAGTGAGATTAACAAATTTGGACTGGTGAAGTGGCTATTTCAAATTATACAGGTTAGAATCTACAGTTGTTAATAAAATTGTTCCCTGGGGCTTATTCATTTTAAAAATAAATCATGACCTTTTCATTTTCAAAGACTAAACCTGCAAATTTAACCCAGTCCTCCTCCAGTTGAGCTTAATAACAGGAAATTTGTACAGGTTTCAGTAAGTCCTGAGCTAATTCAAATCCCCTCAAGATACTGAGCACATTTTGAAATTGCTAAACCCTGAACAACTGAATTGTATATGATGTATTTCTATTATAAAAATGAAAGTGTGATTTTAGCCATGAAGATATAAGACCTTCCTTGTTTCATGTGAACAGATCCATGTAAGCACATGGCTATTCAGCCCACTCCTAGGAATGTTCATAGACATAGTGAGTTATTAATTTGATTAGTCCATTTGATTAGGACTGGTTCATTAGATATCAAAGTGATATACGTTTTTAAAAAAACTGATAAGAACATGCTACTTTTCACTTATTTAAGAAGAATAGCATTTCAAAGAAACATGACATTTCAGTTAAATCTTAAAATTGGATGTCTAGTAAAATACATTGATGTACAAGCTTTTGCATAAGTCATTACTTCTTTGCCAAGAACTGCTTTCCATAACATCACTGAAGTATTAAACTTCGATAAAGACAACTGCCCTGAGCAGTTGTGCTTTTCTGAAATTTACCTAAAGGAGGCAAGGAAAGGAATGAAATCATGTAGGATGTGATTTACCTGCCGATAATGGCTGTAATTCTCAGCTTCTGTACAGCAAAATGTTAATGACAAATTTCAGTTTTAACCTATATAGGTGATTACTGATTCTAATCCAGTTTTTCTAGTAAAAATAGTTGTTAAAAATGTTTATTAAAAATGAAAACACATAAGTCATACAGCAGAACTTAAATATAAAAACAAGCAACAGCTTCTAGAAGCTGATAATGAGTGAACTTTGTATAGCATTAATTTGTTGCTGTTTATTTCAGGGTGATCTGTCTTTGTGCAGAAATCTTAGAGTTCTGTATTTATATGATAACCAAATCAGTCAAATACAGAACTTGGACTTTGCTACAAATTTAACACACTTATACCTGCAAAACAATTGTATTTCATGTATAGAAAATCTCTCATCACTGAAACACCTTGAAAAACTGTAAGTTGAAAATCACATATCTTATTTTAGTAGTAAGAAAATAATTGTTGCACTAAGAAATTTAAACCTAATGTGGATATTAAGGCCCTTTTAGATGTTAAATTTTGCCATTCAAATAAAAATAATTGCTTATAATTGATTTTTAATCAAGTGTTCTATGATTTTAAAGTAACGTAATATGTATCATCTTAACATACTCGCATTTGAATTATTTTCTTTTTTCAGTCATTTAATAATAGTAATAGTATTGGTATATCATAAAAGCTTTAAAAAAAGATTTGGATCATGCTGTATGTTATACTTGCATGTTCAGTTATTTACTTATTCTATTATAATTTCCAGCTATAATTCAGTAATACTGTAAATAATTTTTTTTTTTTTTTTAGTAAAGCTTGTGTTAGCTTTTGCTTTCAAAGGATATTAAATCTATGTTCTATTCTGCAGGTATTTGGGGGGTAATTGCATCGCTGTAGTAGAGGGTTTGGATAAATTAGAAGAAATAAGGGAGCTACATATTGAAAGTCAACATCTCCCTCTTGGTGAAAAGCTTCTGTTTGATCCAAGATCTCTTACTTCCCTGGCAGTAAGTACATTTAGAGATTTTCAATGGACCATTAATCAGTAGTAAACATCAAATGTATTGTTCAAGTGGTTAAAAAGTTCAAGACTATATTTACTAATGGATGTAGTTCTATAATACAGAGGTTCATCTTGCTATATTTCTCAAAGTTTATTCAGGGCTTGATAGATTGTTTCGTGAGGATGAACAAAAAATGTTCACTCAAAAGTGAATTCTTCTGTTCATATGTATATCATAACACTTGACCTCGCTTTAATTCTTGCTGTTTTGAGATGAAGTAATCCAAAACATGAATTGCTCTCTTCCTTTAATAGAAAAGAGCCATCCTGTGACAGCACTTCTACTTTCATCACTCTATCTTGGAATGATAACGAAAGTAGAGAGAGGTTATACAGATAACATCTCCTTCCCAGGATGATAATTCATATGTTTAAATGTTTTGTAGCATCCTGACTTAGACTCACCAGCATTTTGTTGTTCCTAGCTTTTATTTAGGATTTTTTTTTTCAGAAACATCCTGCGTTCTTGATCACTTAACATCTTTGTGGAAACTACATGTAAAAGCATTCTGTTTTTACCCTTCAAGTGCTTTTTTGATCATTTTTAAGACATCACTTTTTATTTCATCTTTCTCTTGAATCTGTTTTTGGCTCTTAATGCTGGCAGTGAGGAAAGGGCCAAAAACATGGGGCCAAATAGTTCTCTGTGTACCACCAGCAAATGTTCTGCTTATGATAATATCCTCCATCCTTTGGATGAAACTTGTTTAGTTTATGCACTGTGTGTATCAGGATGATACCAGTAATTTCTTCCTGCAATGCAGATCTTGTTCTTCAGCTCAGATTTTGGAAGGGGGTTACAGTTCCTGATACTGCTGAAATAGATTTTGTTTAACCAGTGATAAGTCCCAAATCTGGTATAATTCTAAACTCGCTGGCATAGGTGCCTTTTTTCATCTTCTAAAGATATAATAAACTTCTGTTCTTTTTACATGAAACCACATTAAGTAAACACCTGAAACACATTTACTTTTATCTAGAACATAAAGATCTCTGTAACTGTTGCCTATGACTATCCTAAAGTACATTCATTTTTTCCCCTGGAAGAGTCATTCATTACAAAGGCAAAGTCCATTGCTTGACTCACTAGTGTTCCAGAGGAGAGGCCAAGGCATAGAGCTATGCATACACAGAAGTTTGCAGGACCAAGCCAGGAAAAAAAAAAAAAGCAGCATAGTCCAGCTGTTAATTGAGAGTGCATGGGTATCAGATATGGATTTCAGCTCTATTAAGTTAAAGTCTACCCTTGGAAAAGTCAGTCAATTTCTGTGCCAGTTACCTACTTCAAAGGTAGAGTTAGTAGCACTTGGAAAACTTTGTAAAGAATCTGAACATGATTAGATGAAAAATTCCATATATACTAAGAATTCCTGAAATAATTGAGAAATAATCTTACAGCATTTTAGGACAAGATGCAAAGCAAACATAAAACAGCGTGTAATGTATGAGGTAGTTCTGCTTTCATGTTTCTGCTTTATATATCTGCTCTTTCTTTAAGAGACTTTTTGGTAAGAATTTACAACTTGACTCATGCATGGTGTGGAAAAAAAGTAATTTTCTTGGCCTGCTTTTTTTCCTCCAGAAGTCTTTGTCCGTGTTGAATATCAGCAATAACAACATTGATGAATTAGCAGAGTTAGCAGTTTTGGAAAATATTTCCCATCTTACAGCAGTTGACAATCAGCTTCAATATATGAAGGTATTAAAATAAATATTTGTTCTTTTTGTTATGAGTGATAACAAAATAGTTGAATTCATCTTTATCCCTAAATAGATGAGTACAAATACACTTTACCTCTACAGTTAGTGAACCTCTGTCTTTCCAAGTATGCTCTTTTTCCTCATCCAGAGATTTTGTCTAGATTAAAAAAGGAAACCTTTTACCTAAGATGTCGAAATGTCCTGTAATCCTACATGAAGTGGCCATTGTACATGCATCTATCAACTGAGCAGTACATGCACAGAAGTTACAACATATCCAGAATGTAGAGCTGGTGTGTATGTTTTGGCCATCTGGGTGACTATCAATAGCATGATCTGCAAAGAATCCAGTGCCATTGTTAATTAACTTGCAACATTTTACCACATTACAGTTCTTAATTCTCTATTTTAATGTAAATAAAAGGCATTTATTGGATATTGCATCACATAGCTAATTTTTCAGCTGTTCTCATATTAATATGACCTTTTTGGATATTGTTACCAGAGTAGCATAAAACGTGTTTGTTATGAAAGTAGAAATTGAATTCCTTTATAAATGTCTGTTAAGGAAAGGCATGTCTTCATAAGTAAGAGGTCAAACTTCTAAAATAAGTTAAAAAATGCAATATGAGTATTTTTACTCTTCCTTTTGCAGTAGTGAATGTGGTTTAAACAGAATGTTCCAGATATATAATTTCCAGCTTCTCTTCTCAAAAAGGAACAAGAGTAGCTTCCAAAAGTTATGATGTTTTCTACTTGCTGACATTAAGAAAACTGAAGTTCGAACAATATTTTGAGTCTCATGCTACTACTAATTGAATATTGCGTTTATGTTGAACTGTATGCTGCCACAGGCATTACATGGTGAGGGCAAGGAAGAACAAACTTTATAAATGATTGTTTACACTGTGTTCATTTCATATAACCATAGGCATTAGTGTTTCACTTGCTTTTGAAATGGATCTTTTTATTAATAAATGCCAGAGTGAATTGACTTAAATTGTAATACAAATCAGCAAGAAAAAGCCTTTACTAAAATGAACTATTTTATTACTGTTTTGCATATATATTCTGTTTTCTTGGAAAAGTTAACTTTGATTGGTTAGTAATTATTAAAACACTTAATGCTATTACTTATTAGAACACTTAGTATCTTTTACATTAAATTTGGCAGTTATGTTTACTAACGAGGAGATCCCAGTACTTTGTGTGTGTATTTTAGCAATTACCTAGGTCAGTATACTTTATTTGGACTCTTAATTTTTAACATTTTAATATTTAAAATGTTGAATGATGCTTTTCCTTTTTATTAGAGGATTATTAATATATTTATAATGTATTTCAGCCTGTGTTTCTAGCTGGCAGTTGTGATTGAATTCATATACAAACACAATTCAAGTTATCTTTATTAGGTAATTAAAGCTGTAATTAAATGTGTTGATTACATTACAATAACAGTACGCTTTTTTTTTTTAATATGTAGCCTCTTTAAAGCTGATTTTATTAACTAAAAGCAGTATCTTTAGTAAGGAATCTGAAAAGGTGGTTTCTGATAATTATGTCTTAAGATTTTAGAACTGCACTATTCATAAATAGTGTAGCTCATAGTACTGAAGATATCAAGGTGAAGAATATGTTTTTTTTCTGAACTGACCAGTCATCAAAATATGACCTCAGCACTTCATCAAACACTGATTTCAGGGTCTTTCCAATTTAGTGGCGTGAATTTCTTTAACATTTTAATAGAAAATATGTTTATTTTGTATTTAATTTAAAATATTTAAATATATTACAAATCCTTAGCACAGACTTGGAATTATTTTAATTTCAAATAATTTTTCTTTTGGAAAGGAGTCCTATTACAGTGATTTTTTTAACTGTTTTTCTTTCTTATAAATACAAAAGATTTCAGTTGTGATGATCTTAAAAGACAACTGTCTTATCCAAAGAACCAATTTATATTAAGAATGGGGATGCAGGTTTAGAAACAGCATTTTCAGTGATTCAGTAACTGAGGGAAAAACAGCATGTTTTGAAACAGAATAAGGAGAATAAGAAAACGAAACTGCATTATTCAGTAATTGTGTGTATATTATTTAATTTCATTATATGATCACCAGGAAGACAAGAGTTAATATTTATCCAAATCAACTAGACATTTAGGGTTCCATGTTATATGATCACAGCTTTTGAAAATTTATGTGATTGGCATTTGAGTCAGCTACTGCTGCTATCAGTGATACTTGGGTCAAGCTCTAGTAGATTTTGAAACTGCTTGTCCTGTGTGCTCTCTAAACAATTTCCTGTTCATATTCTTGCAGGACTGTAAAATTAACGACCATATTAAATATGTCACACATAGCATAATACAGCTGAATATCCAACTTTGCAGCTATACTTGCTGTGTTTCAGAGATTATATTTAAGTAGGCTCTGCTTAACAATAATATAAATTCTCATTTAGATTAAAAAAAAGTTAAAAACAGTAGACCAGGCAACGTATTACAAAAAATGGCAGTTTTATCTCTAAGAGGCTTTTGCTTATAGTAAACATCTAGCAGGAGAATGATCTTATGCACCCAGTAAATGAAAAAAAAAGTCAAGGGAAGTTTTGAGTGTATTTCAATTTTTTTGCATCCCTAAATTTCATGATTCCATGGCTTATGTTATTCTACAGCTGTGACAGTAAAAACAGTGTTAGGGGATATACTGTTATTGTACTAAATATACCTGATTGCTTGTGTAACCTGAGCTTGTTGCAAGCACCAGAGGCTCTTTCATTCTCACACAAGTCCCTCCCTCTTGCCCCTCTATTTTCAAAACTCTGAAGTATACCTCTTTTTCATACCAAAGGCTCTCTCTCCTGTTTTCCCATTCCTGCTACTCCCCTGCCCTCAAGCCTCCTGTTGCCATCAAGAACATCCCCAGGAATGTTTGGAATTAGAGGCTGTGGTGCGGTGGCACAGAGAAGCGACAGCGAGCTCCGTGCCCAGCCCTGCTTCGCCTGGTGTCAGGGTTGGAAGAGCAGCTGCAGAGGAGCCGTCCAGCTCTCAGCAGGGCTGGTAATAGCAGTGGTGACCTGCGTAGCAGAGGGAGAGGGCAGTGAGAACAAAACAGAATCTATGCAAAAGCAGGCAATGTGAAAGGCATAACAAATGCATGAAATATAAGCTTCCCATGTATGCTTTTCTCACTTTTGTATAATTTGTATAATATGTAGTTACTTTAAATTGAAATATTTATCTCATTTTTTCACATCAGTGTAAAAACCCATACTCCCTCACTCCTCAACTATGCTGTGCTGATTTCAGCATAGCTGAAAATTAGGGCTAGTGAATTAATGCACCTAAGGTTCTGGCTACTTCAGGGCATTGTTAGCATAATTAACAGACATCAAGGCTTGTTTCACATGACCGAAGTTTCTGTACTGCAGTCTGAATGGTATACAGAACAGAAATTAGTTAATTTTTCTCAGTTCATGCAAAATAACTTACTATAACTAGCTACCACATGTAAAAGCATATCTTATGCTAGCTATCAGGAATATAATCCATTTTAATAGAATTGGCTTTTCCTTGTTTTCTGCTATTACTTTATTTTATCCTATTGAGCTTCTTGTTGTTTACATTATTTGGGTTCACAAGGACTTCTGGGCTGCTGTAGGAATATTAAAGGGAATTTTTTTTTTTCTTTCCGAAAAAACTGACCCTATTAATGATGGGGTTTTTTTAGTTACATTCAGGAAGATTATGACTTACATAACTCTTTGGATAGATACAGAAAATATAACTGAAAATACCTATAAAAACCTGTATTTCCTAAGTCTTTAATTTATTCAACCTCTGCCCAGTATTGATTATGACAAGAGGATATCAAAAAAGATGAATTCACTCACTTCGGAATTCAGTCAGGAACAAGAGAAAAATTATAGATTTCCTCAAACAGATTATGACAGGTAGTCAAAATGGTGACAAATTGCTTTCTGTAGATATAGTTAGGGCAGTTGGACTAGACGTTTCCGATAAAAACTGGAGCATGCTAGTCAAATACCAATTCTTAAATGACCATCATTAATTGTGAAGAACGTTATTGCCAGTGCTGCAGCTGCCTACTAAAGCACTTGCCCTTCCCCCTTCCCCCCCATAGATGGAATATAATTTGCTCGTCAGTATTTTGTAGCAGACCTCAGAGTGATAGCATGACATGATCATTTATCAAACGGAGACTGCCCAGAAAACTGTCTGGTCCCTTTAGTACAGCTTATTGAAAGGCTGGGAAGTAAAAGCACTTTATTAGAGACAGGAAGGCAATGAACAACTAGAGCGTATCGAAAGGGTAATCGTATTTCAGCACAGGATTAGTGTGGTCTTAGATAAACATACACTGGAGTAAGCATGTTCTGGGTCATTTATCAAGTGAGTAACAGCTAACAAAAATCTACAGGACTCTTTGTATACATTCATCAAAGTTAAACTGTATACATTTTATGTTTCAGTAATAGACAATTTTGTGTTCCAAAACTATTACTTGAAAAAAATCTTTCTAATGAAATCTAGACATCATTATAGATTTTAATGACAGTGCCTGAATGCTCAGGTAAGAATAAATAATAAATATACTTGCTAAATGCATTTATTTTTAAATAAGCTTAGCCTAAAATATTTTTTCATCTAAATTGTCATTTGTGGTGTTAGCACCTAAACTGTGTGGATTATCACATTGCTATTCTGATAAATGCTAGTGAAGTTTTACTGTGTAATGTTAGGATATCTATCAACATACCTTCAAAAGTAGACTGGTCCTCAGAGTTTCTTGCATCATTTTATCAGTCATCTTCTTCAGAGAACCAGACTTTCACATCTGTTTATTTTTCTGAAAAAGCACTATCATCTTTGGATCATTGTTTGGAGGTTGTGCTGCCACTTCCTTTCTATAGGTTTTTCTAAACATGTTTTACACAGTCCATAGTGTTTTCTACAGAGGATTTTCTACCAAGGGAGTAGAGTCTGCAAAACCAGAATTCTCTCTACTTACATTCCCCAGGTGATTTTCTAAATTTGAAGGAGCTAAGAGATTTCTGCATCAGCAGTTATTTCATTTTTGGCATCAAGCTATGAAACTCTACAGACTTTACAGTTTAGCATCTGTCACATCATGATCAGTAGATTTTTTTTTTTCAAATTTATTACAACTGTAGAATATAAATTATTTCAATTTATCTCTCCTTTCACAGTCATGCAGATTGTTCTGAATCCCTTCTTAAGCTTTATGCACATATAAGGAAGCATATCAAGAATGACAGTCAAGTGAAATTTTGAAAAGCATATTTTAGACAGTCAAGTGAAATTTTGAAAAGCATATTTTAGAAAGTTGGGTATCTGAGTAGAAGGGACCAATCTGGTATGCTGGGCATCCTTTTAACTTGAATTTATTGTATTTAAAAGACAGAAGAGGTTTTATCTAGGTCATACTGTCCTTGGGTAACCAGAAGGAAACACAGATGGAGAAAGGTATATTTCAAAAGTTTCACTATTTGGGCCAAACCTATAACTGACCACCCACAGTTATGTAAGGGGGGAATTACTGTTTCTCCTGTAAAATACAATTTTACATACATATATAGAGAGAGTGAACTTAGTGTGGCTTACATGATTTTTAGCTTTTTTAAATCTATTTTTTCTGTGTAAAATATTTATTCTTCCATAAATTTTTGAAAGTCTAATCAGACACTGTGATAGTCTAAGGGCTTTGTGAAACATGGCTATGTGTTGACAGAATTACATATAACACTAACTTTTAACTGGTGATTCTTCAGCTTTACATGCTTAGGAGTGGGATGATAGTGGTAATTTTCTATAGCTGGCATTACTGTATCCTTAAAAACAGAGGTTTTCCAATTGCATCTTCATTTCTTCTGTGCAATTACGATGCATTCAGGGAATGCTACATACCACTCTAGCTGAAAATATAAATTCTTAATCTGTGCACCTGAATAGTCTCATTGAAGTTATTTCTATTTGCAGGATTTGGGCCTGACTGAACAAATCATTGAATTCTGTCCTGGAGAGGGAAAAGTAATTACAGTGTTCTGTTCTTTTATTAATTGCAGGATTTGGAGATTGTATTAAACAAATGGACCAAGCTACGCAGCATGGATCTTACAGGGAACCCTCTTTGCCACAAACCAAAGTACAGGGACAGGATTATAGTAGAGTCACAAACTTTAGGTAAACAAATAAAACCAACATTCAAACCAAAAACCCACCCATAACTTTAAAACCCTCTCCATTTTAGAAATAACTGGCCCATTATCTGTTCTTGAATTGCAGTATTATACATGTAAGCACAAGTACTGTCATACATATTAATGTCAAATGATGTATTTTTTAATTTGTTTAGTACAAGTAATGTAGCTAAAACTACTTGTTAATAAGCTACACAAATTTTGTTGCTCAGCTTTTCCTATTAGTAGTAGTAACCATTCTCATGCTTACTAACATAAGTAGTAGCTCTCTTATCCTGAATTTCTGTGCCTATACATACCTTGTGTAAAAGCATACTTCCTCATCAGAACTTTCTACAAACAGTATTGCATCTTAACCGAATTTGAGATATTACCTTTGAAAACTATAAAAATAGTAGATGTTTTCTTTTGTAATTAAAAAGTGTCAGCTCATTCTTTCAACTAATTAAATTAGGAGTATCAAGCTGTACTATCTCATCGGATTTTTCTTACAGAGAGACTAAAAAGAGCAAAAAAGATCTGAAAAGAACAAATATAAACCACTACACATTACATACACTTTTATTTAGCCGTTTAGTTAACTTCTGCTATCGCAGAAAATGTTCTCTTTTCTTTTACAGAATCCCTTGATGGGAAAGAAATTAAAGAAATGGAAAGACAATTCCTATTGAATTGGAAAGCCTCCAAAGGTGCCAGGAAAAAAAACAAAGAAAGAATGACAAATGAGCATGCAGCCTATCTAGGTTTCTGTAAGCAAACTAATCAATTATTCCATGGTTATTTGCATTATTATAGAAACAATAAAATAGTAACCAACACAAAATATAGTAGAAATGACACTAATATTAGTGGTAAGCCCAAAACACAGGATTATGAAATTAGTCTTTTCCGATATATAATTTAGTTTTAGTTCTTGTTCATCTTTTTTTTCCCCCATCCCAACCTCCTGGATTTATGGAAGGGAGTAGCAAGAACATTTTGAATGCATGTTTGTAAATATTCACTATCACTTTCCATATATTAAAAAAAGTGTTGAACATTCTAGAATAAATCTGCATGAATTACATCGTTTGCATGCTGTGCAGTTCTTAAAATTTAGCTCATTAAATTAATTTAGCTCTAGCAGAAGTAAAAGTCTAAACAGATGAGAAAAAGCCAACAGGTTCTTAAAGTGGAAAAAAAAATCAGTTTTGAAAATCAAGCAAAACCTGAAATAAACTCCGAGATTTTTTTAAGTGATCATTGCTGTTGTTGTTAAGGAGTTGACTCCAGATTGAAAATATATATATAAAAAAAAAGGTTTAACAGCATTTCTTGCCTAATGGATACAAGAAGTACTGTAATCTTGTGAAAGAGATTGTCTTTGGAAGACTTGGAAACAGACATTAAAATTTAAAGTACTCAAAATAGTTCAAATAATCATATTTATAAAATAAAAATCAGTGGCTGTTACACTGTTCTTGTCACAAGATAAACTGTGGTATGTAGCTTGGGGGAGAGAGTATATTCTTTATAGCCATACTATCTCAAATTATTATTTCATCAAATCTCACAAAGATCAGCTCGTTTTGAAGACATGAAGTGAAAAACACTCAGCCTTTCAGTCTCAGCCCCAAGAAGCTGCCATCTGATCTGTATTTAGAAGCAGTAATGCCAATGGTTCTGAAAACAATATTTTATCTTCTGAATATTGATTTGAGGAAGTGCTATGTAAATGAAGTTACTCCGTTTTGAATAACATGAAAGTTTGTGCTAGTCAATTTACAGTAACTGCAAAAGCACTGTGTGGGTTGGGTTTTTCTGTTTGTTTTTTTTTGAGACTAAAGGCATTTATCTTAAAATCCTGTAGAATTTCTGATTAAGGTAACTGTATACTGCTTACCTCCATTTCTTGTTTCAGTTGGATAAAACTATTCTGCTTTACCTTATGACCTGCAGATCTGCATTACACTGTTCAGCAGCTATAGCCCACACCCATGGGGCCTTTAAGCCAATGAAAGGCAAAGGGATTTTTATGTATTTTTTTGCTCTTATAAAATGTTATATTCTCTCTGATCAGAATAAATAATTATTTTACAAGCAATAAAATATTAGTTGTCTTAGTTATACCAGTGCTAAAAGATTAAAGACTGTATCTTGCATTTGCAATGGAATATTTTAATGACACTTATTTAACTGTAACTATTTATGGTTATCATTAGTTAAGATTAAAGAGAATGACAAGAAAAGCAATGTGACTTTTACAAACCTCTACTTTAAGGTGAATACCTGCTGTAATATGCACCTGCATCAGTGTTTGCAGCATTTTCCATAATTTCATACAAAGTTTCCCATTCTCAGTTATCAAATTTCTAGTCTTTTACTCCAAAATTTACTGCACTGTTTTGGATAACGATATATTGGAGCCTCTGATCAATCACATTGAATAATAAAAATAGGCTTACTTTAACTTGGAATATGGTATTAATCACTAATTCTTTGTATTCTACAGGTGAGTTTGAAACACATTATCCCATTCTTCCCTTTTACTACAGTCCATCTGTGAAAGAAAAATCAAATTCTTTAATTTTGTCTGAGATATGTAAAGACAGAAGAAAACCTCTGCCAAGAACCCATGAAGAAAAAGAGGTTGTAGGAATACTCAGGTATGTTCCTCTCAAACATCTGCACTCTTAGCTCTTACTGAATCAATTGGAAAATGTGTACATGAAGGCAGAATTTCATCCTAAATTAGTCTGATTTTTTTTTTTAAACCATGCCACGTTCATTGTCTTTATTTCTTTGAAAGACAGAGTAATAGATTTCAGTTTTTGGTTAAGAATCCTATCAGCAGGCTAGCTAATAGTAATAACTTTACTCCAGTGTTACTGGTTTCTGTCATACACATTTGATTCCTGGATTATATCCTCCACAAAGGTAAAATAATACAGAATTCCATAAATATAAAATATGCAAGAATATATACAAATGGCATTATCTTCAGTCTAAACTGATATTTCAGTAGTGGTAATTTCCTCAAAAGCTGGTTTTCATAAATGCCCAATCTGCGATTCTTAACACTTCTGCATCATTCATTGTCACGGAGACGGCTGATAAAAGGCATTCCTTTTTGGCTGTGAATTCTGCTGCTTGCCTGGAAACTACTGATGTGGAAATTATCCTTTCCAGCCTATGTTCCTGCCTCCCTCCTTCAGTTTTCTGTGCTGCTGAGTGTGCCCAAAACTGGGAAAAGATCTAAAATATAGAGCTTGTGCACTGGCAGACCTACTGTACCCACAAAGAGAATAAATGCATTTCATAGCTGAGAGACAGCGCGTATCACCTGATAAGCAGCTTGTCAGGTAGACCACATGTACTTCTCATGCACCTGGCTGAGCAGAGGTAATGCAGGCACACTCCTGTCAGGAGATCTAGGCCTGCTGACTGGGCAGCCAGCAGGAGCACATTTGCTTGCATTAGCCTGATACCTCTGCTGGGAGATCCACGCTGCTTCCCAGCCCAGGGAAGGCCAAATGGCACATGCAACTTGTCAGGCAGCAGCAGGTCACAAAATTAACCATGGCACATTTGGGTCTACAGACTGTAATGTGCAGCCTTGTCATATATTTTCAACAATGAAGCAAGAATGTTTGAAACCTTTCACATAAAATATTTGAATATTTCATAAATAAAATACTGGAATATTTCACAAATAACATTTTAAACAGAACACATATAGGGAGGGCAATTCAGTGAATTTAGAGTGAGTTGTATCTTTTAAATGGTTCCATCAAAATTGTACCAGGAATACAGTACTACTTTAGGATGATAAAATAAAAGACCAAAACCAAATATATGCATATCTGTTTTTCTGGTGTTTAACAAATGTCTTCATTATAATAGTTATTTTATAAGCAAAACAGACTTTCAGTATATAGCATTTACTTTTTTCCTATTCTTATACCCTTGTTGTTAGTACTTTTGCAGAGTACTGTTGTGGTAACAATTCAGCATTTCATAATATCTTTTGTTTGCAGTCATAGCATTGCACATTTTGATTGTGTAACAAATTTACAAAATTTTAAAAATCACTTTTATATACCCAAAGCATGAATCAGATTAGCAAAGTAAAGAATTAATGCTTGTTTTTCTCAGGATTTCAAAACTTATTCTTGTATGGTAGAATGAAAACATAATTTTCTTTGAGAATAAAATAAAAGACTGCTACTTGAATAGGGATATATAAATAAATTCTCTAGCACCTTAGTATAACTCTGGAATCTGTTCAGTTGAAATCAGTGCCAATAAACTAATTTACTGCAGTGATGTAAATACTGGGTCACTCTTTGCCTTTGTGTATCCTGCCATGCGTTCCGTAGGCATACTGCCATATCTGAGAAGTTGAAAGCAGTAGCTTTAACAAACCTGAGGTGAATGCTCAGTCATTCTGCCCTCATCTAGCAAGATGAGATGCTACATTTTGGAGGAGAGCATTACAATCACCAGTCACTTAGTAATAGCTATACCTCTAGGTGGGCAAACCTGGCCTCTATTTTAACAACAGGAAAAAAAAAAAATCTTATGCCTCTTTTAAATAGTGTTTGACTATTGTTCCCACACCCTACTATCTATTTCTCCTTGTGCAGATATTCAGAATTATAAAGGACTCTGAAGAAAGGACCCTGATGTGCTTTTTAGCCCTCTCTTAGGAATCCATGCAAGACATGAGCACAGCTTAGCAAACACTACTACAGTATTTATAGATTTTTATCTAACAAGCATGAAGTATATACAACCCTAGAGTAGAAGCCACATGACAAAAAACACCCTGAAGAACCATTGTAAGGTAGCAATTAAAAAATGAAAAAAACACATCACTAAATTTCAGCAGATCTGTCTAGTGTCAGATCCTTTGTAAGTCAACACAAGTATGCTGGGATTTGGTGCATTTAAGCATACTTTTCAGTGGAATTCTCAATTGGCTTGTAGAAATGTAAGACTTTTCAACTCAAAGTTGTCAAGTTTTATGGTTTAAGTTGCAATGGCCTTTGCATTCATATATACTATGAATGGCTGTATGTTCTTAAATAAAATATTACATTTGTTCTCAGGATAACCTGGGAATTCCTGGAGCCTTACTTATCTTACTGCAAATCCCACATCATGGCTAATTAAATAGCAAGAAAATTCCTTACATTGCTCTTGCACAGCCTTCAGAATTAATTGCCAATCAAGACTTACTAGACCTCACTCTGAAGAAGTATACATTTTTCCTTCAACGCTACCACCAAGGAAAGGCAAGGACATGGGCTATACATGTTGCAAAGGGCACTCCAAATCTTTTCAAATTCAAGCTTTGGCTAAACACCAATGCTTCAATGGCACTACTGCCCTAATCTGCAACAGAGCAGACTTCTGTTCCACTGTCCAAGCTTTAATGAAGACATTATACAGAATCAGTCCCAAAGTCAACCTCTGAGGAATGCTACCAGTTAGACTTTGAATCACTGATCGCTACTCTCTGTGCCAGGTAGTCTTGCCGCTTCTTCACTCACCTTGTAGTTCACTTATCCAGTCCATCTTTCTCCAGTTTGGCTGTAAGACTACTACTGTTGAAAACCTTGCTGAAATCAAGTCAAATCCACTGCTTGCCTCTCATCTACAGAGCCAGTCTTTTCATCATAGGAGGTAATCAAGCTGGTCAGCTTGATTTACCCTCGGGAAATATATCCTGGCTGTTCCCAATCACCCTCTTGTCCTTCACATGCCTGCAAAATTTACTCTGTAATCTGTCCACGCACTGAGGTGAGGCTGAGCAGCCTTTAAGTTTCCCCAAACTTCCTTGCCCCTTTTGAAGATGGATGTGACATTTGCGTTTGCTGCTTCCCTACTCACCACCCTGTTTCAAATGTCATGACAGCAGTCTCACAACGACATTGGCCAGCTCTGTCAGCACCCTTGGATGCATCCCATCCAGTTACAGAGTCATGGATGGGTCTGATTTGCCTACGTGGTTCCTAATTTGATCCTCCTCTACTTTTGGTAGTACTTCTCCCCACCACAAACTGTCACTAGGCACGGAGACCCAGGAGGGCTGACAGCAGACCTTGCCAGCAAAGAAGATCCTGATGCTTTCATAGCAATCTCAGTACTGCTGCAGCTTTTTGGTGTGTTAGAAAGTACCAACAGGGAAACCAAGTAAGGCAGCACAGTTTGAACACCTCTCTTTGGTACTGTTCTGGCCCTAAACAGAATATACGTATGGCTACATAAGCTTTGTAATCACTGTGTATACGTTAATTCTAATTTTGATCAGTCACCAATGAAATTTCAAAAATTCCCATTTTTTTTAAATGTCATATTAAAAAATAGTGCAAGGTGCAAGTTAATTTAATGGCATGTTTCTTATATATATATGTGTGTGTGTGTATATATATATATAAAAAGCTTTAAATATATATTTACAGAGAGAGCGAGAGAGAGAGAGAGTGTAATGGGTAGGACTATCTGTGATACAGTTATAAAAGCCACACAATCCAAAAGTTCTGGAATTGGGTCAGAAGGGGGAAAAATAACCAATAAATAGTCAAGAGTTCAAGATATGTCTACTGCTTTTTTAGGATGAGTATTCAGATACACAATCTATTACTGAGTACTGGAAAATATATCCTTGTACATGAGAGTGCAACTGAAAAAAATAAGGAGATCTGAAAAACGTTTCCTGGGTTTTCTTATGGTTTTATCTTGGTGTATTATGCAGAGTAGCTACCCTGAATAACAGTTCTGAGGGGGGCCAAATAATATGTGAACCTACTTATTTACAGAGACTGAATGATAAATGCTATATATTGTGACTGTAACCAATACATTTTACTTTACTAGAAAAAAATGTAATTCTTTTTAACAGTGTTTTTTTACTTTGTTAAGTAACTTGGCCTTGAAGGATTCTAGAAGTTCACTGCCAAAAAAAGATGTATTTGAACCTTACCTCTTCAGTCAAATACCACTGTAACCAGAGACTATAGAGATGACTACATCTTTCTGTTCTCTTAATTCTCAACAGAATTAATTGCTGCCTCAAAATCAAGATAAATCAGAGCCAGCTGTGAAATGATCCATATAATAGACTAATATTTTAATTCAAAAAAGAGATTTGGAGCAATAAAATCTTCCTTTTTTAGAGAGTTAAGATATTGACTATCATATTAATCACTAATTGCCTGTCTAATAAAGTTGGATATAGTCAGTTATGCATGGTTTGTGGTAAAATATTTTGGAATAAAAGACTGAGTCTTATCTGATTTCATTTGTGCAAGACATGCTTTGACTATTAGTAAGATTTTGTTTCTTGTGGAACTTGAAAATTATCAGGTTTGATATAAATGTATGTGGACAAAATTGTTAACTGTCCCTGTGTGTGTGTGTGTGTATGGAAAAAGCTTGTCAGTTTTGTAATGAGAGAATGTATAATACCCCAAATCTTGAGATTATGTCAATTCAAATTAGTCTGCGCTCAGGTTTGGCATTGAAAAAAAAAAGGCTTTTGCTGCCTCAGTCAATATTCTGGCAATGGGCAAAGACCAAACATTTTTTTTTCTTTATTTCATCTGAAGCTTTTGATAACACTGATTATAAGTTTTATAGAAATGCTGCATGGTCTGAGAAGTGTTAACAAAGATTTAGGAGCAACAGGGACATTGGTACAGTTTGACATTAAGATCTGATCAGTCTTGTCTGATCTCACTGATGTAGGTTGAGGAGGAGTCAGAAGTAATGGCAGAAGTAAGTTTCATTCTAAATGCCATTAGTTACAAAATGTGCAGAATTGGTCATTACTGGATTTTTTTTCTCTCTTTTTTTCTCAAAGCTTACAAAGAAAAGTATTGGCATCTCTTTGGATATGTTATTTGTGTCTTTCTTTGTAATCTCAAAACCAACATTGAACCTAATACTGCATTCTAAGAGCATTCAGAAATATGAGGAGGCAGCTGTCTATTTATTTAGAAGCAATGCTTTCTATTAAAAACATAAAAATATCAGCACTTTGTAGACTAAATTGTCTGCCTTCTTCTTAAACTTCCTCAAGAAAGGGGTTGTTTTTAACTAGTGTCTTGACTGGTTTGTGACCTGAATGCCTGGGAGGCTGCTTCTTTCTATATATGCCACTGTAACAGTTATGCAGAAGCACCCTAATAGTCTCTTACTTCAGGGCTATTAGCATGTGGGTTTTTAGAATGTCTGTAGCTCTAAAAAGTAATTTCCATCATTTGGATTTTTCCAAGTTCTGGTGCAGGATGTGGAATAGTTAGGAAAGAAGGCACCACAAGATGAATGATGTCTGTGCTGATTAATTTTTGGATTGAGAGTATTATACATTAATTTTACTTCAAATACTGGTTTGAGTAGCTGGGACTAGTTTGAGTAATTAAATGAAAGCTCAAGACTTAAGATACAGGAAAATTGCAGTCCTTCAGATAAAGAAAGGAAAGCACAGATGGTAAATTGCCCATGGAATAAAATCCTTCTTAATGCAGTTTCTCTGTATGAATGTCAACTCAATATCTTGTTCTTGAAACCCTATCTGAAATAAGGAAGAAATTTTGCCTGAATAAAGAAATCAGGATCTGGCTTTTTGTATTCAGCTGTTTTGTGTATTCTGTTATCATTTATATTTTATTGCCCTTTGATAAAGGTAATTCAAGTAAATGTTGCTCCTGTATACTTCTGTTTTTCCCTTGAATAACAAGCTATGTATCTTTGTTCGAAAGTAAAGAGGTAGCCAAAACTAAGGTACTAAATGAGTGGTGTTATAACCTAGAGCCACTTCTTGCTTCTGTTAAAGCTAGCAAGTGATTTATTATCAGAATAAGAAAATACAGAACAATCAATGAAGGTCTGATATGTAACTGTCATTATTAGTTGATTACCGAAATTAGTATTAACGGAGCATGATATTTCTATTTTTAGCTGTCCTGACCAATGATACTCAGGTCAAGGAAAACAGAAAAGTGGAGAAGAAAAAAATTGTTTTTTGTTTAAACAATTCCCAAAGAAAAATGTCAGTACTTTCTGAGAGCATGTCTAAAGTGACAGCTACGGGATTACTGACTTAATGCAATGCATCAGAAAGTCACCTCCTGATCTTTATAGCAGGATGTTACTGAGGCAGCCTTTCCACCCTTACATTTCCCTCTGCCTTGCATGCACCCATTCAAAAATATGTTCAATAGATTTTTAGTATTTCTCAATGTGGGTTATGCTGTGTAAGCCATCTAGATGTATTTTTCAGATGTCCTGAGCATTTGCAGCTTTCGCTGCAAGATTTTAGTCCATTGTAAATTACATATAACATTTAAGACCTGAATAAATTATTCCCTGTATGGCAGGGGCCATGAGGTTTCACCCAGTGATTTCTGCAGCCAGGCAACTCACATCAAACCCCTTTCGAAGTCTTCTGCTGGTGAAACAGCACTGAGGGTCTCAGCCTCTTTGGATCCAAACTCCCTCTCACTTTTTTATTTTCTGTATTAGCTTGGCTACGTCCCAACTGCATACATGCATGGATACTGTACTCCTATTCTGTGGCCTGCCCTAAATCCCTGCATTTTAAGTCTACAAATCCCTTTGAGTGCAGTCATTCACACTGTCATTTTATGCACAAATATTCACACTTCTCCAGGTCCAGCAAAGCCCCTTACCCTGCTTGGCTCCCACTGCCCTCTCTCTGGCTGCAACACTGCACTTCTCCCAGGGCTGCCAGCAGAGAGGAAACATTGAGCCACACTTCCTTCATCCTTCACCCCCCTTTGCCTTTCTGCCTTGCTTAGTGTGAGAACGGCTGAGCTGATGGAGAACCTTTCAAATCTGACATCTTACTTGTGATCTAGAATTCAGTAGTTTTAAGTAGTCCCTTAAATATGTGTGGATATAAAATGGAATTATGGTGAGATCTAGGTATTTTTAAGACTTAAAACAAACTTTAATATTATGCTCCAATACATACATACACATGCAGACATACACACACACACACGCACAAGAATGGAGCCATTCTCATGCATTTTAGATGTATTTTAAAATTCTTTATTCCTTTATTGGGAAAAGAGCATGTCTGCTTCTTGATGTTAGGTATCAGTGATCTGGAATAGCTGGGAGAATGGAGTACTGAACTCTATTAAGCTTCCTTTTGGCCACTTGCCTCTGAAAATTGTTATGTGATTTTTGTGAAATTAATTCAAAACATTTATTTTTAAATGTTTGGTTTTATAACCATGGACAGAAAAATCTAGAGGGAGGACAAATTTAGAGGAGGTTAAGATATAGCTAAATTGTGAACTTTTTGATTGTTTTAAGGTTATTAATGAAAATGTTCATCCAAAATTTTTTTATAATTTAAAATGGCATTTTCAGTAAGATAGCATTTTTGGAAGCTAAACTATTTTGATCAGCATATTTGGAAGGAGAAATGAAATTTAAAAAGTTTGTCCTATTTTCTTTTTCAAAGTTAAAATCTTTCTTACAGCATATAAGAGAGGCACTGATGTATTCTTGTGTTCTATAATTAAGTAGCAGCTATCTTTAATTATCTAGAAAATAAAATATGAAGTATTTTGCTACACTGTAATATATTTGACATAACTGCAGAACATGACATGCTCCTACTACACACTTTAATGGTGACATGACAAAACAAAATAATATTTGAAAAAAGGGAAAAAAATTTAATGGGAAATTTTCAAAATATTTCTTCTGATCTGGAATGAACTCCAATTATGAAATGTTGAGACTTCCCCATGAAACAGAAGTTCTGAATTTCAATGCTCTGACCTTCACAGGGCTTTATCTTGCCTCTGATTTGTTCCAGAACTACAGCTAAACTCAGTGGAATCTGAATAAAGCCAGTGTCTGGCTTGGCACCACACATATTTTACTCAAATGAACTACATTTTTGCTAGTCCAACAGTGGTACTAATATTCACCCTTCACCTCATCAGCAGACAAGCAGACCTGCTAAATCCTAACCCCAGAAATGGGAATTGGTGCAAATTAACAAATCAGAAAAATATCATGAAATTTCATGCTGAATTGCAGCCGTAAAACCAGAAAATTATTTAATATGAAGGCAGCAAAGTGCACCTGGAAAAATACTACACTGTCTCTACTTTTTCTTACCTAAATCACACTTGAAATCTGGCTCTTCTGTGACTGTGGCATTCCTTCGATTTGAAATATACCCTAGAAGGTAAGGCAAGGAAGTAATTCTCAGATATTCCTATGGGAAATAAGAAGAAAAAACAGCTGCAGCAGCTTGCTGGGACTTCATACTTAAATGCTGGATTGATACAAGGTCACTGGATCTCTTCTTGCTGTAGTTAAAATGGAAGAGTTGTGGTGGGAGAAACTTGACAGAGTAGAGAGCCACTATCTCTATCTTTATATCTGTATTTAAAAATATATATACTTAATGCAGCTCTTCCTTGTCACAGCAGTAGCAGTCAGGCTGGGCTCTCCAAGCACCACATACAAATTTTGTTAGGCCGTTTGTGCAGTACTCACCAGGCTGGATTTGGAGTTGCCAAAAGGTGGCAATCAGTTCCACTGTTTCTCCTCCAACTCCTTCCTCTGAATTTCCTCTGTAGTAGTTGTGTTGGGAATGTCAGAAAGGCAACCTGAGAACTGCAGCACTGAGGCTGAACGCATTATGGGAACAACAGGAAAAGTAAAAAAATACATGATTTTGTAAAGTGGAGTTTAAGTCATCAGTTAAATTAGAGCAGAGAAAAAGAATATAGCCATTAGCCATTAGCTAATTTAGGGTCATTGGGAAGTCTGAGGTAGTTAGTTAGGACATCTACCTAACTGATGAAAGATGTGAAGTCCCCAGTCTATCAGCAGCTATAGGTAATACATAGATTAATGATATTAGCATTGCTGAAGGTCCCATATTCCAGCTAAAATGCCTTTTTTGAATAGGCAATTCTTGGGCAGGCAGACCTAGGACACCTCCTTGGGAAATGGGAGAGGCAGTCTCCAAACTTGTGTGCAGGATCCAGTGTAGGTGTGCTGATAAGAGGAGTCCCAGAGGAACTGGGACTGGAACGCAAGTCTCCCCGCTCCCCGGGGGGGTGTCTCAACACCACTGTGTCACATCCCACTCTCTCTCCCTGGTCCACTGAGGATGTTCTCAACGCAAGTTTAAGGACACACTGAAGAGCTACTTGTCTGAGCCCTTGCAGCAGCTGAGCAGAATTGTGTCTGCTGTGGGACTTTCCAAGAGGTCTTAGCAGCAGGCTGGTTTCAGGAACGCTCGCTCAAGCAGGAGGTGGACCTGGAAACCTCAGGGCTGGCACGTGCAGGCCTGGGTGCAAGGTGCCCATTCTCCTGGGCACCAGGAGGTTGAAGGGTGGTCCCTGGTGGGGGTGCATCTCATAATAATAATCTCGTACATATTCAGAGTAACTTTCGTTGGAGTAACTCCTGATGGAAGAAAGGAAACCTCTGCTGCAGGCAGCCTGCGCCAGGCAAAGGTGAATGTTCAGGCATTGTTTTGGTTTCAGTATTGACGTTCACCTTCCTTGCAGCAGCCCGGCAGTATCACTTGACATCCCTCTGAGCCCTGACGGCGGCAGACCCGTGGCAGCTGCGGCGGGCCGGTGTGACCGCGGGGTGGAAATGGCTGCTGGCGGGCGGCGGTCCGCGCCGGCCCCGGGGCGCGGTCCGGCTCCTGCGTCGGCAGGTGCGGGAGTGTTTTACTGCGGGGGGGGCCGCGGCAGAGGGAGGCGGTGAGGCGCAGGGACTCGCGCGGTCGCGGGCCGCTGCCAGGCGCGGAGCCTCGGCCCAAGGAGCGGGGCAAGTCCGAGCAGCGCCGCGGGAAGGAGTCCCGGTCCGGCCAGAGCGCAGTGCGGCGCTGAACGCGGCGGCCCGCGGTGCCGCGCGGAGCTCGCCCCGGCCCCGGCCGCCCCTCGCCGCCGCCGCCGCGGGCCCCTGCGCGGGCCCTCGCAGAGCCGCCGACGGAACCGCCTGCCTTCGCCGTGCCCTCACCAGCTCTCGTCCCTGCTGCCCCTAAATCATCCCTTCCCGGGACTTCCAATTATAGCTAAAGATTAAGTTCTTAATTTTCTTGGCTGCAAAAACGGTAACAAATCGTTCAGACTTTGTTTTTCCACTGAGCCCGAGGCTTGATTTATTGTGTCTATGTTATCACAAAAATCAGGCTTAATTCAAAATGTTTTTCTGGGAAAGTTCTATACCCTCGGTATTTATTTTGACTGTCCCTTCTCATTAACGTTACTAATTTTTAATTGCTCCCCATTCACTTCTAAATCAAATATTCTGCCTGGCCAGTCGGACGTCATACCGCTCTCGTTTTCACCACGGACAGTTTGCAAGTGCCGGTCCTCGCACGAGGTACTTGGGAAGAGTCACGACCCGCTCTCCTCGGAGCTACAGTACGCGGCGGGGAGCGCGGGCCGGTGCAGGGGGACACCGGTAACGGGCAGGTCACCTCCGCAACATCAGAAAAAGAAACAGATGGAGTGGAGAGAAAGGACTCGCTTATTAAAAAAAAAAGATCGTTTGACCTCCAAGCCCAGCGATTAAATTACTTTCCTTCAGCAAAACTGTTACTTTATCCTAAGAAAAACAGCATTAACGGAGAGGAAGCTCGGCTCCGCGCCCGGCGCGGCCCCGCCGCGCGGCCCGTTAACGGCCGCCGCGCGGAGGGATCTCTCCCGCCCCGGGCCCGGCGGAGGGGGCAGGGGGATCGCGGTGGTCACTGCCCGCCTAGGGCAGGCGAGGCGCGGGTTCCTTCCTCTCCCGCCGCTCTGCCGGCCCGCGGCAGGGCTCCCACGGTCTTGGAGGCGCTCCCCCGGGGCGCTGCCTGCAGCCGGTACCGGGCCGGCGGGTGTGAGGCGATGCCGCCCCCCGACAGCTCCGTGATTAATGACCCTCCCGCCCGGCAAGGGGCGGTCGCTGCCTCCCGCGCTAGCGGCGGCGGGGAGGGGGGAGCCCGGCGGCCAGGTGCGCCCCAGCCCCGCCGTACGGACTGGCCGCGCCGTCTTATAAAAGGCTCCGCGGGGCTGGACGCGACGGGAAGGCTGCAGCGGGCAAACCTGCTCCGCACTGCCTCGTCGCTGCGCGGCCCCGGCCGGGAAGGGTAAGTTCATCCCCGCACTTGACGGCACCCCCTGCATCCTAGCCAGGAGCAGCGCCTCCCCAGGCCCGGGGTTGCCGCCCCTCGCTCGGGGCAGCTTGGCCGTGGGACGGGATGCGCCGGCCCCGGGACCGCCTGCAGTGCCCCGACGGGACCGAGGGCCGGGAGCGGGCTGGGCGTCCGCGGCTGTGTGTGCGTGCGGCGCTCGTTTGCGGGCCGCGGGTCGGAGAGCCGCGGCAGAGCTGCCCCCCGGCCAGCCCTGCCCCTGCGCTGGCTGCAGGCAGGGCCGGGCCGGGCCGAGCCGAGCGCAGTCGAAATGCCCAAGTGTGGCCAACCGCCGCCGCGCCGCGCGCCAACCGTGCCTCAGAAGCGGGTTTCCGCACAAAATGTCTGGGGTGTGGGTGCAAGGTTATTCACCTGGCGTATCAGAGCACATATTGCAGTTGTCCGGTTAAATACGCGCACTCAAGTTCCTACTTCATTGCTTCGGAGAAAGTATTTTCGTTAACTATTAGTGGAATTGCACAAGGAGCAACGTCGTTATAAAAGCAATACAAAATAATCCAGATTAACTACTTTTTTTTTCCCCTAGGGAACAACTAAAAGGGCTGCAAATAAGATTATCTATTCATATGTTTTCAGTTTGCTTATTCTGCTCTGGCATTTTCAGTCTTTGCTTGTTCATGTGGTCAGATACCCTTCATTGCTGTCCTTCTCCCATGGAATACAGGAATAAAACAACAGTTGTGCTGGTTTCTTTTGTAAACGAATTACATTTCAAATCGATGATGTCTTTGTAGTATCATGTAAAACACAATTATATCTGCCTGCAGTAGAAATAATGCGATAAAAATGCATTAGAAATAATATAAATACTCTTATTTTCACACTCCCATTTTCACGTTCCTTTGCATGCCATGCAGTAAGTGTGCGTGTTTGCAAATTTCACAGGGAAATGTTTAATTATATAAAAATACAGACTTCTGCCTTGTAAGATTTTCAAGCAGATCACATGGAAACGCATGCTGTCTTGAGGCATTTTATTTGCTTTATTTTTCAGCGACTGTATTTTGGACCACAGGCTTTCAAGTGGCTCTTGGGTTTACAAAGTATGCAGGATCCAAAGTATGAAACCTGATCACACAAGTATGAACAATGACTCCACTCAGCCACACTGCATGACAAATGCAATCTTAGTTCAGAAAGCACCAGCTATATTTTGGATACTAGCATAAACACACATGTACATATCTGTATTATGTCCTGTATTTCTGTTTAAAGGAATTTCCTGGTCCATTGGGTATTGCTGTATGTACTTGACCAGAAATCCAGTAGTGAAGAAGTTAAGACAGAGTGAAGTCTCTGTTTTCCACAGCTGAAGTTTTGCTGTTTTTTCCATAGGCCCAGAATTTCATCCAATGTAGTTGTGAAGCTTCTAAAATACAAGCTCCTACTTCAGAAAGGCACACAAGGAAATGAGGTTTCTAGGTACCTGCATTTTTATATAGTGTGTCCATACAAAGTGATTGTAGTTCTAAATTGGGTTATATACCACCACAGCAAAATAAAATAACATGTAGACTAGCTTTATTCTTGTATTTTTAATAGATTAATGGGTATTAATAACCCAGTCAAAATAATAATATTAGACATAAATCATTTCATTTCTCTGTATTACTTCTCTAATTAGGACTTTTCTAGTAATCAGGGATATGGGAAGATTTCATCATTTCAGTGGGATTTAGATGGAATGGCAGATGAAATTCTACTG
This sequence comes from Apteryx rowi, assembly GCF_003343035.1. NCBI lineage: Eukaryota > Metazoa > Chordata > Aves > Apterygiformes > Apterygidae > Apteryx > Apteryx rowi. Next base: position 392,454 of record NW_020450701.1, on the reverse strand, counting down.
ATGAAACATGATACAGAATAGAATCTTTGCCTTTTTTCATAGCTGTGTTGACTCTGCAGTGGCAATAAAGATAATTTTTGTCACTAAAATGCATGCAGATCTGACTGTAACTTAGGGAGAAAATACCAAGAAAAAGTTGCCATTTCATGTTTTTACATATTAAATTAAAAGGAAATAGATCATTTTTTTCAGCCCTCATTCAAGAGAAGCTCATGTGGACTTGAGTTTTGTTTTATATAGGTAATAATTAATTATCTCTGTAAGCAATAAATAATGATATTTTTCTTTGGTTTACAGTTAAAATCCAAAGTATTTCATGAATAATTTCATATTCTAAACTGTGCCAACATTTAAGTGAATAAGAGTTCTTAAAACTGAGACAGATTAACAACAAATTAATCACAATAAAACACTAAAAATAATAATGCCTTTTAAATATCAAATTAGACCAACAGAGATGATTTAGAAAATTTATCTTTTCCTTTCCACTTTTCTGTTACCAATCTTTGACTTGATTCTTTGACTTGGCTTTTGCTGTTGCCAGCAGCAATTACACAGGGACTTCAGTATATGTTTGAAATGCTTGGCAAAATCAGAGCCTGATTTTTGTAAATTTAGATCTTAAATAATTTTCATATTATTTATTTAATTTAAAAAAATTACAATGCATTTGATTATAATTAAAACTGCTTTAATAACTTCTTGTCCTTGTTATCTATCCAGGCTATCACAGAAACACCAGATCTCCAACACATGAAAGCCAGGATCTGTCTGAGAAATTTAGAAGGTGTGCTTGAATAAGAGCAACTGGATCAGGTATTATTCTAGCGAAGAAGTGGTGAACTTTTGGGAAGAATGGTAGAATTGCATATTACTGTGGAATTGGATGAATTAAAGGAACATGAGTTTTATTACAGGCAGAGCTGACAATCCTTTCTGAAAGTTGGGGAAGATTTTTCAGTAATTATTTTCAGCTTTGCTCCAAAAAAGTTTTCTGCCATTGTTGCCAGAGGTTTCTTTTGCCCCTCAATGGCCAAAATACAGTTTACAGATTCTTTTAAAGTTTGAAAATGTAGAAGATAGGACAAGCCCAGTTATTCTTGAATAATTTCAGATATGAAAGGACAGAAGTCTGTTTCTGATCCTTCAAACTCATGGACCAAATTTTGCATTTCAAAATACCTGTATTATGTTTCTGAGGCTCCCATTCACCATTGCAGCTGAAAATATGTTTTTCTTTCTGTGATCCATGGAGCACTGATCACCTACAAGACTGTTGATGAAATGATTGCAGGTAAATAGAAAATGCACACACAGTCCCACATCCCAAATTACGCAAATAATATATTTAAAAAAAATCACATTTCATCTAATTTTTATTTGGTTGTAAATGGAAGCTACTGTGGCAGTACTGCTTAGCATTGTCTGTTGAGTTTTCTCAGAAGAGCCAGGTGATCTTTGGACTAAGAATGATTAAAAGAAATTGCTCTGTGTAATACTACTGGAAAGATATTAAAAATGAGTCTTTGATAAGAATTTTAACTTATGTTTGTGTGCCTGTGTGTGATATCAAATCAACTGCTTTATTAATAGTGATGAGAAGCAATTCACACATTCGTACGTAGGCATCCTTTGTTTGCCAGACCTGGCAATATTGGAATTTCTGATAATCTGTCTTTGTTTTTAGAAAGCATTCACTTTAGCACAGTAGGTATATCAACTTAATGTGATTCCTTTCTTTATCCTCTTTTCTGAATGGGGAAAACATTGTGTGTAATTAATTTTTTGTACATACGTACTACTTGGGTTCATTATCAAAGATGATGTTGACGGAGTTTGTTTGTACCTAGAAGGGAAAGTTCTGAAAATGTGGGGAGTGTGTATATCTCACAGGAAATTCCAGCCTTAGATTGTCTCTGGAAAAAAGATCAAATTAGCTTTACATCTTCTAACAGTAGTTCTGTTGGATCGGAGGAACAAAGCTGTCACTCACAGTCTGGAGTTTCTGAGTGTGTGTATACATGCGTGGTAGTGGTTGCAAGGGTATGTGTGTGAATTTGGGATGGAAAGGAGCTGCATCCTTGGTGGATATTTTTACTCTGATGCTGAGATTCTCAGCATCACCTTAAGCTTACAGCATGGCTTGTGCCAGAGGGCATGTTGGTTTAGAGATACTCTTGTTGGTTACAGGTCCTCCCTCCTGGGGAAGTCACCAATGGACTGTAGACATTTATCTGAGAACAGTAAGGAGATCTCAAGCCCTAGTTCAGAGCCTGATTCCCTGCTGCCTTCTGCCGCTGGCAGTAATTCTTGCACACCCTCCTCAGCTGGGCAGCGGGCTGGAGCAACTCCTGGAAGACCGGCAGCTGCAAATGCCGCTCGGGAGCGCAGTCGGGTTCAAACGCTGCGCCATGCCTTCCTAGAGCTACAGAAGACTCTGCCCTCTGTACCACCTGACACCAAGCTCTCCAAGCTGGATGTGCTGCTCCTGGCCACCACCTATATCGCACACCTCACCCGTAGCCTTCAGGATGAGGAAGAGTCACCGGGAGAGGGCTTGGGTACCCTCCGAGGGGATGGATACCTGCACCCTGTCAAGGTAGGACAGCTGAGGAACAGCTTCCACCTTCTCTCAGTGAAGTTAATTGGTATTACAACTATGTAGATTTCAAGCTTCTTTGCCTTGCTACAATCAATACATGACAAGACTGCCTTAGGTGAGCGTTCCCAGGCAGTAGAACCACTGTATCTGGGTGCTGAGGGCCTGCCGGAAATATCCTGGAGCTCACTGGCAATTTGCCTCCAGCTTCAAGGACTTTGCACAAGAATATTGAATCTAAGAGAAGCCCAAGCCCAGTGAGACTTGATCCCTTAGAACTGAAGGAGGAGGGCGGGAACTGAGGAATACCAGTACCTATTCAATCTTCGTATTAACACAGGTGTGGAAACCTAGTCACAAAATCCATCAGAATCCATTCTAGGTAGTAACTGTGATTGAGGTAATCAGCTGTTTAACAGCAGTGAGCCCAGCTGTGGTAGTGCTTGGCAATGTGTGCAGGCCTGCTTTGTTTCTCCTGTTGAGCCAGCTGAGATATGAAATGTGACATTAATTACTGGCCACATTTTAACTCCTTATATAAAAGTGCTTTTCAGACACATTTATTTCATCTAGTTTGTATATGCTGTTATTTTTCTTCCCTTCATCAAAAAAAATCATGGAGATGTAGAGAGAACATGGAAGGGGAAATGCTATTAAAGAGTACCTGGGGATGAAAACTATTTTCAAATACATTACTCGGTGACTGATGTGACTCTTGAATACCATGAGATATTTTCTTTGGCTCTAATCTCAGCGAGTGGGTTAGAGCATTGTTTTTTTTTTTTTTAAGAGTCTGATGAATTCAGAATGATTTAATTAAGATTAATTTGTGAAGTAATCTCTAATTCCCATAAAGTGACTAATTCACAGAGAGTTCCTTGTTCACAGTATTGGTCACTGTAACTGCACATAAATACATATTTAAAATGGTTAAAAGCATGATCTGAGTGGAGGTTTCTTAGGTAATTTAAATGATTAGCAGACTCATTAAGAAAGCAAAACCTTTAAATAAATTAGAAGATGGCTATATTTCATAAAATAATAAATATTGTAATGTATTTCAAAGTAAGTTCTTTGACTTCAGTTACTTTGCTTGGGCAAAGTGAGTGGACACAGGTCTCTTATGATACTTTTTAATGACTGCCAATTATTACAGGAAGAAAAATACTCTTAACTAGTTATGAAAACAGTTAAGTTATCCAGATGCACAATTCCCAGACTACTGGAATAAAGCAATAGTTGATTAATTTAGCAGTTATTTTTACTAATCTTACTTAATGTGTCATCTGCTTGTCTTTAGTTTTGATGAAGTACAGGTTGAAATCAAGATCCCGTCAGTCAAATCAGTGTTTCTGATATTCTTGTTGATAAATTTTTTTTTAGTTGGAACTGGAACCAAAGGGTCAGAGACAATTCATATTATGTGCTTCAAAAAATCAAAGTGCAGGATATGAGGAAAACAGTACAGATAACTGTAACTATACATGTGTATATTAACCATGATAAATACAAATAGTATGAAAACTGAAATATCGAAGTACAGTTATGTGTACACCAAACAAGAAATGTGGTTAATAACTTTAAACTAGCTAAGTCACAGATGTCTTATTAGTGATCCAATTCATAACATCAGACTTGCAATAAAAATATTGAATGAGATCTTACGGTCCTTCCCAGTAAGAAGTTTTCTGCTTTTTATCTCTTGAATAGAAGATTTGAGATTTAATTGCAGTACAAAAGATTTAACAAGTGCCTTTAGTCTTCAGGGATACCTTTGTGTCAGACCAATACTTGTTTTTCTATTTCCTGCTTTTATAACAGAAGTCAGTCATTGATTTTGATACTGTAACAGGAATAACTAAGTTAGTTCAATGTATGGGACTACAGTCATTCCATTATGAGGACTAAGATATCTGAGTACTGCTCCTGGAGAGTAGCCTTGCACACACCAATTAACATATGATGTGGGAGGAGCCATCCGTGAAATTACAAATGCATTTAATTGAGGGACTCTAGCACACATATATAAAGAATGAGAGAAATTTGGGTTTGCAAAAGTCAAGTCCACAAGAAAGGTGCCAGCCTGTTCCCAAAAGTGACTTTTAAAAAATGGCATTACCTGGAGCACCACGCTGGCTGTTTTTCAGATATTTTTGCATCAAACGTGTGACAGGTTGTCTTTTCAGGCATCAACTTTACAATAATCAACTTGGAATATCAAATTCAAGTGGAATTCTTCAGATAGAAGGACATGCATCTGAAATAATGTTTACTGCATAGTGATCACTGCAAGGCTGTTATGAAATGCTAGCTACAAAAATAAATACTTAAAACCAATTAATTGATTTTTCCAATAATCAATTAAAGGAAAGATAAATTGTTTCATCTCCTGAAACTGTTGGAGCTGATGAATAACAAGAACTTATCAGTGATGAAAACTGTCAAGGAACAATTATATTAAATTCCCTTTCACACAGTTGCTTAGCAGGCCCAGTCCGGCAATCAATATTGTGTGGGCAGGTTGGAATGAGCATGTGGATATATAGATGCTGCAATCTGTGCAAACACGGGGGTATGCCCAGTGCTGTAAATCCCAGTGGTATCCCTGTCACCATAAACAGGAATGCTTTGTTTTGTTTTACTAACAGAGCAGCTATGATACAGATTCCTACATGATCACATATCAGTATGATTTACAACTGTTTGTGGGCTCATGAGGATTTTTAGGAACTGTACCTTACAATTTGCTACTTAAGAAAATATCCATGCTGAGATTGCATTACACGGTTTCTAAAAACTTTTTTTCAATAAATGACATAAACATTTTGGTGATAGCAACAGTTTCCTATTTTCTGATACTGTGATTTCATTATCATTTAAAGCTTTGGTTTTATAGCTCAGAATTTTTTCAGACTGCAAAGATCCTATATATTTCAGCACTGTGCTTGTCTTTTGTCTTGCAGAAATGGCCAATGCGATCCAGGTTATATATTGGAGCTACAGGGCAGTTTTTGAATCACTCAGCACAAGGAGAAAGTGCAAGCCAAGGAGAAACATCAACAAATTCACAAATCTAATCTCCCTTTTTATTATTAAAAAAGTTATTTATTTCATCATATATATTTAAGTTAAAAAACACATCTGCAGACAAACTGTAATTATTCAAGTACTGTTTATGGATGAGAAGGAACTGATTCTTAAATGCAATTAATGCCTTATTAACTTAATCTGATTTATCACTGGTTTCTAACATAGAGGAGATTGTTGATACCTGAATTGAGGGAATAGGAGAAGGCAGTTGCACTCAGCACCAACCCATAAAGCAGCGACAAAGGCAATACCGCTAACAGAATAGGTATTCTTATCTGCTCCAATGCAAGAAGTTCATAGGTACGCCGTAGAGAAAGGGGGGAGGAGGAGACATGCGTATTGGCTAAGTATAGTGCAGTAAAAGCTTTGATGAAAAGCAAATGGCAAGCAGGTCTAAAAATGCCAATCAAAATACCACATATGCTTTTTCCCTGCATGAAACCAATAGCAGAAAGCTCACTGACTGCAGTCTGGTGAGAGCTTCATCCTTCAGATAATCTTAAATGTATGCAGTTTTTCTTTGAAAATGTGGATGCATGCTCACTTTAAGTAAAATGTGCTGAAACCTGTCCTACATACATACAGTATTACATACAACAAACACAAACTGCTTTGTAGATGAAACGTAGTTATATAAAGTAAGTATTCCTTGTATTGATTCATATTATTGTGTTGCATGTTACAGGGTTTAAAATGTGTTTAAGCATTACCCCATACTGCTACTTGCGTGTTTAGATATCAGGATTCATTTCTCTTGTCTTTCATGAGGTGGATGCATTCAAATAAATGAGCCTTAATACTTGGCTTGTTCATAGTACATTTTTCGCTTAAAACATCTATATATAGGCAAGAGAAGTTGAAACTAATGCACAAATACCATCTATTGTATCTGTTCTGTAAAACCTTATACTTTTCACATAGTTTGTTGTTACTGCTAAGGTAAACATTTTATTAAATATAAATCAGTGGACATTATGTATTTATTGAGTTGCAAAATCTGTATCACTTGTGTTCCTCATTGTATAGGATGAATAGTTTTTAGTAACAATATTGTGCATTTTTAGTAACTTCTTGCTGAAGACTGCTTTACAAGTTAAGTTTTACAGTGACAGTTGACAGAAAAGGAAAATGAATTATGGTCAGGCATAACCTTTATAAAATCATTTTGTTGCTTTAATTCTTGAGTCAAAATTGTGACCTCTTTCAGAGGTGCTAAGCATGTCATTACAAGTTGAGTGTTCAATACCATAGAAAATCAGGCCTCACATATCAGAACATGTATCCACATTAGCAGAGCCATTAGAAATGGTTGGATAAACTATCTAGGACATGTGGGAGGAGTAAAGTATGATGAAAGGGTATGGTAAAATCAAGAGACCTCTGTCACCACTGCAGCTTTCTGAATTTTGACAAGTTTATTCTTTAAAAATATACTGCTCTTAAAAATTCTTGGCATATATTTCTTATTTATAATTGTAAATGCTTTATTAAAAGGTGAGAATTACATAGCCAGAGCATCATCCAACCAAACAAGCTATTATGTTTTGTGGAAAAAAATACAAAAGGAAAGTTTTGCATGGACAAATATCTACTTGTAAATAAGAGCGTGACTTTTAATAAAAGGCTATTATGAAGGCATAACACAAAAAGACATTACATTTTAGACTGACAAAATACCAAGCAGCAAACATACAAGCAAATAGAAATCAAACTAGTTTTGCATGTAATTAAGATCTAAATGAATGGCATCAGGTTAGGGAAAACAGGCAAGTGAAATCCCAATCCGAAGTCCATGTCAAAACTCCTCCTAATGACAGTGGAATAGGATTTCACCCTTGGACATTATTATGAAAGACTCAGTGAAGACTGCTGATGATGTGTAGCAGCAGTCTGACAATAAAAAAAAAGATTGTGTACACAAAATATGGACACAACAGAAAAATAGGATAATGTTATATATCAGTTCCATGCTCTTTCCTAGCACAGTGGTTTCCCAGACTCTTAAATAATACATCTGGATGAGAGGGAATTCAGGCAAGACAACAAAAATTAATCAAAGCACAAAAAAAATCCCCAGTTTTTAAAGTCTTCTTCCATAAATGTAATTGAAAGGTATTGACTGCTTACTCATGCAGTAAGCATGTAAAAGGGGTAAGAGTAAACATGTTAAAAACATGAAAAGTAATTGAGTGGGTGGCTTGGAGAAAACGTTGCTACTCAAGCGTTTTACTATAAAAAGGTAGAGGTTTTATAATTGTTAGAAGACAGACAAACTGGAACAGTCAAACATAAAAGGACGGACTTTGCAGACACAATGTTCAAATAAATTGTTGCCAATTAAAAGCAAAGAGCTTAGAACTGTGCTGGAGTATTAAAGGACAGTAATGCACAATTACAATAGCAGGTTTTTAGTTGAGAAGTTCTGTAATCCATATGATTATGGTCTAGAGAACTCTATGAATTAGGATTTATTTTCTGAAACATTATTCTGTATCATCTGCCTTTTCCTCCAGATAAACTCTCATGTTCTGGAAATGTGCACCAGGATAAAACAGGTTTCCTGAACCTGTTGGTTTCAAACCCAATGACTGAATCAAACATCAAATTTCTTAAAAATATTTTGTATTTTGTATACTGAAATTTAAATATTTGGCATTTGGCACTGGAAACATGCACACATTTAGGCATAAAATTCTACAATCTGTGTTCATACATTACTATCAAAAGGAACAATTTTTCATAAAGTAATTCAAAGATCTTAGGAAAACCTCAGATATTTTCATCATGGCTTTTCATTCAGAGGGATGTGAAGTGTAGACTTTATACTGCCATACACAAATAACCGGGATATCCAAAATATTCTGCATACAGTTCTTTTTTGGCTCATACACACAGCTGTAACTACAATACCCTGCCCTCCAGGCATATATTGCTTTCTCTTAATATATTCCCTGCCAATCACTATCTTTCCCTTTGAGACTCTTAGGACAAAGCATTCATTGTGCTTGCATATACTAAAGAATGACAACATTAAAACAAAAAGATTAATTTTCAATGGTTTTGACTTCTAAAAGATCATTTAATGAGGACAAGCATTTCAGAGTTGAAAATACTGAAGTCTGTAAGACTGCTGTTGTACATAAGACATCAAAAAAAAAGTGACTGCTTCAGAGTGAACCTCCTTATAGACAACCTTGAATCTTGTTTACTTTCTTAACTCACTGGGATTAAATTTTCCCATTTTCTCAGTAATACTGCAATCCCATAAACTGTTCCATAAATACGGACTTGTATGTTCTCCTTCAGCTTCTTAGAAACCAACTGTGCACGAGCGAGATCTTGCAGGATTTGCTTCTAAGGTTCACGCCTGTGACCCTTTCTTTCACTAAGGCCCGTGAATACGAACAACCTAAAAAGTAGATGATCCATGTCTGAGTTTTAGAATAATGAATGACTTTCAATCTTCTACTGCCAAAATTAAATTTTAAGTTCTCTGGTCCAAATTCCAACAAAACCATAATTACAACAGCTGTTACAAAATTCCTGTGTTGTGAGATTCGTGTTGCTACTGGTCCAACTAGCAATAAACTGTCAGGACTCAACAGTGATTAGGGGTAACTCATATATGCATGCAGCACATCTGTAAAGTTTTCAAGAAGAAATCTGGGTTATTTTCACTTTCTGAAAACCCTGGCTTCTGCCTGCACGCCAGGGCTTAAGTCTAGGCCTCCGGCCTTTACCGTAAGCGCGAGTACTGCTGTTAAGCACGAAGAAACCTGAAATAAAAGGCGCCACAGCCCCTGCCCCGCGCTGACCCGGGCCGCGCCGCTACCCAGCACCCACTGGGTTTTAGGCGCTGGAAGGAGGGAGCGCGGGGCGGGCCGCTGCGCCCGAGAACAGCCGCGAGGCGGCGAGGCGCGACGCTTGCACGGCTGGCACTAGCCCGCCCTGCCGCTGCTCAGAGGCACGTCCGCAACCGGACGCCTGCGACGGGGCGGGAGAGGGCGAGGCCGCGCAGGCGCAGCAGGCGCAGCAGGCGCAGGAGCCGCCGGCCTCGGCGCCGCGCAGGCGCAGTCCTGACGGCTGGGGCGCGCGGTGGAGGCCGAATGGAGCGAGCGCTCCCGCAGCCCCGCCCCCCCCCCGCGGCGTCCTGGTGGAGGCCGGAGGTCGCCTGGGCGGTGCGCGCCTTCCCCGCCCCCTGCGCGCGGCCTATTTAAGCGGAACCCGTGGCACCCTCTGCCTCTTCCGCGCGCGCAGCCGCAGGGAGCGCTGCTGGCTCCGGGCGGGGCGGAGCAGCGCAGCCCCGGAGCTGCTGCCCTCCGGTGAGCGGCGTTTGTGGTGGGGCGGCTGCGGCCCGGGTGCCGCCGGCGCGCGAGGCCCGTTGGGGCGATAACGGCAGCTCGGCTGGTGGGCGGGAGCTCGTCGCTTGGCGGCGAGCCGGGGGCGGGTCCCGCGAGCCGGAGCTGCGGCGGGCGGCGGCGCGGGGCTGTGCCCTGGTGCTCGGGGCCTGCTTCGTCCCTGCTCCTTCCGGCCGTCAGCGCCCGCGCTGCGCTGGGGCAGCCGGGCCCGGTCCTGCGAGGCCCGGGCGACACAGCAGGCCTCGGGCGGGTGGCGAGCTGCTTCGGGAGCGCCCCCGCCTGCCTCGCCCCTGCCGCCTCCTGAAGCGGGTCCGCAGCGTGTTGTGCTCTCCTGCAGCGTAGGAGGCCGCTAAAAGCAAGGATGCCTGTAAGCTTTCAGACGGGCTTCTGCTCGTACGGAGCTCTAAAGAGGAACATTAGCTGCATTCACTTCTAAGGAGAGTTTTAATAGCTAGTGTTAACTGTTAAATTTCTGAAATAAGTGACCTGTTCTCTCCTCTAACTAATGCCACAGTGTCAAGCTACAGCAAAAACAGGCTATAATGAGAAGTTAATATTCAGATCTCCTAGCTCTTCCTTTAGATCAGTGGTTTTCATTTTTTGAAGTTCAGAGAAATTGGGAAATATTCCTTACTGCTTAATTTAAGGAATCCAATTCTGATTCTGAGTATAATCTCAAGAATTAAAGGGATAAATTGCTGGCACTTTTTTAGGCAACCTAAGCCATCACTTGAAAGATGAGTGATTGTTTTGCTATTGTAGTGTTGCCCTGCTTGTGCTTATGAAACATCATGGCAGCTGTGCTAACAAATTGCTTTTAGCTCTTATGCCAGAGTTGTTTAATTCAAGCTGCCACTGCACTACATAAACTTTCCAGGACTGTGCGTGTATCTTGTGAGGCTAAGATGGATCTAATTAGTTAATATACTCCACTCTATTGGCAAGCACTATTAGTTGCTTGGAGTTATTTTTTGGTTTATCAAGTCTTTGAAATAATGAAAAATTAGACATCTAAAGAGACTCATTTTTGCTTATTTTTATCCTCATAAATCACTATCATCAGCAAGTGCATTTCCTAATTCTAAAGATAAATTACCTTTTTTCCCTCTGGGGAATTTGTTTAGTGTTCTGTGGTGACCCTGATCATGCCCTTTTAGGTACAGAGTTAAAATCACCAGTTACTGCAGGGACAGAATCCCAAGGTATCTCACTAATCTTAAAGGCAACGTTCTCTTGCTGGGATGATCGCATGAGTGTGGCCTTGAATTGAACTGGTAGGAAAACATGTCATCATGGCCCATGAAAGGTTAAAAGCTCTCCTCTCTCCAGTGATGGCTGTTCATTAGGAGCAGCATGTAATTCTAACATTGTATCTAAAACACATTCCAAATGAAGAGTAAGATTTTAATGTGTTCTGTTTAACCTTAATCTCCAGACTGATACTGTGAGCACTTTGGCTCTCCCCCCAGTTAATAAAGCCAGCAAGGCTTTCATGAAGTTGCCAAGTGGATTGGTATTTCTTTGCTGCCTGACTTACTTTCACCAAGGAGTGTTGAGACTTTCTGTTACTGGCTCAGAAATGGAGTTCTGTGATGAATAAAACCTATTTTATTCTTCCAAATGTCTTTTCCTTGTTCTAGGCAGCAAATGGAGTTGGAGATGAATTTGTTTCTGGCTTTGAGAATCTTCAATCTGGACTTTGCCATGCTGTTACTCTGCAAGCAGAAAGGCATCACATGAATTCTCAAGCTACAGATGCAAGTATTTTTTTATTGTACTTAGTGTTGAGAAAAGCCTCAAAAGCTGCCTCCCTGAAGTCTAGATCTGGAGTTCAGAAGCTGTCTTATGACCTGTATATACCTCTTACAGGCAGAGCAAGGAGGACAGTGAGTATTTGCATATAGGGTTAACAGTCTTAGATGGTATTCCCTATTAGCATATGCTAATTATTTAAGGTGTATGTCTGTATTAACAAGCTGTCATGATTGGACAAGTCAAATTGCTGGCCAGGAGCCTAAGGTAAGCCTTATTTTCTTAGCCATCCTGTGTGAAGTAGTGTTTGTGTTGCACTAAACTTATTTGCCTAATAACCCCATTTGTCTCTTGTGCAGCTGAATTTTGCCTTACTATAAACTACTTGATCTCAGATATATGAATCATTAGATTTCTGTTTCTTCTTCCAATGCTAGTGCCATGAATGTTGGAAGATGAGCTTTTTATCCACTCTCAAATGAACTGCTGTAGCACTTCCTAAGTTCCTGAGAATACAAAGTTCATTTTGCACTTACCCATTTGAAAACAAGGTTCTACCTCAATTCTTAGAAGTGCATCTCTTGAGGCAAGGTTATGAATTTCTTCCTATTTGACACCTGGAGAAAAAATAACAGCAGTTGCATCACAGGCAGGAAGCTGTTTGCTGGCATAATGATGATGACTTTTTGCTGTTTACCCAACTGAGTTTTTTGATGAGTAACTTGTATCTGAGGTGCCAGCTAATTAATAGAATTTTTCCAGTTTGATCCACTACCATTGTTTCTGAATTTATTTACTTTTTTAAAGGTGATATAACATCAGATGACTATCATCTCCATTGTCTCCACTTCTAGAAGCATGGATGTTTAAGGAGGTGAGTGTGTTGAGGGTTCCTCCTCTTCTGTGATACTGCAGAACTCAAGCTCCAGTAAAACATGCTGTCAGCTGGTGAAGACCCGTACTGGCCACGTTTGCCAGTTTGCCTGGAACTGTGCTGACTTACATCAGTTGAAGGCCTGGCCTGTTATTCAAGGATGTCTTCAGGCTACTGACTTTGCTGGGTTGTTTGTTTTTGTTTTTTAAAAACCTGCAGTATTATTACAAGTTGTAAAGCTTTTTATTAAGACAATAAAGAGAAGCTGGGGGGTGATAAGGATAAAAAGTTGTGCCCCTCTTGCAGAAAAAAACTTCTTTTAGGGTTATACATTCCTTAGTGTGGCTTATCAAATAATTTATAAAGGACTTGTACACTTAAAGTGTATTATGGAAGTGATTTTACTGGCATAATGATGATCTTTTTGCCGTTTACCCATCTGACTGGTTATTGATGTGTATGGTTAAATCTGAAATGCCAGTAAAGTTAATAACTTTGTATAAGGATTGAATAACCCTATAAGAAAATTGACTAACTTATTTTGAAATGCTTATTTTTCAGTGGAAAATAGCAGCTTGAAGTGTGGAGTCAAAGTGCACTTCAACACTTGCACAACCCTTCCTGCTCCTCAGAAACACTGCTTGAATTCAGATGTGGTCCAGGTTCAAACTTGTGACAACGTCATGCTGAAAAGTGAATTTTAGTAAACCAGAGGAGTCTTGGTGAAAATGTGTGAATAAGGCCTGAATGAAGTCTTCGTGAGAGAATATCACTCTAAAAAGTGAAGTACTAGCTTTTTGAAATGCTTGGGGTAATGGAAGCAGCATCTTTCTTGCAGTCCAGTCTAGCTTCCTTTTCAGTGTAGTAACTTCATATTAAGTGTACCCAATAAATCAAATTCAATCACATTTGAATACATTGTTTTTCTATGTGTTTAACTCTTGTGTATTAGTTTGTCTGAATGAGGGTGTTCATGTTTGTGGTGACAGCTGTTCTGTTTATCTTCAGGGTAATGTTTGTATATACAAAATCCTGCATTTACATGTTCAGTGAATGAAGCTTTTTGGTAAGGGTTTCAGCATGATTTTGCTGGATGCCATCCTGAGCAAAATTCACAACAAACCTTTAGTATTTTTTTGGCTTGTCTCTGATGGGAAGACTCTAGGACTTTGCTGCTGCTTTTATAGCATGGACATCTCTGATGTAAATCTTGCTCAGTATTATGTCTGCTGCAGTAAGCCTACTAGAAAGATGTAATACAAGAAAGTCCATAGTGGGAGAAGCATACTGTACATCAGCCAGCTAATGATCTTCCACCAAATCTTTTTTTTTGTTTTGCAATGATGTAGCTAAACACTTGACCTCATTGAGCTGCTGATATATCAGGACTACTAGTAACAACTCTTTTGCTTTCATGTAATGTTCTTTGTATTCCCTGCAGTCTGTTATCTAAAGTCATGTGGTCAAAACACTGTTTTTTTCCAAGTTGTACAACTAAGCATGCCAGCATCCTGGTCTAACACTGTTGCTATAATGTAAAGCCATCTAAGATATAAACATCAAGCAGCATGGTGATATTTTTATATATTTAAAAAATTAAAACATGAGTAAAAGTTGTCTTATACTAGAAAATTATTTTTAATGTACTTAAAACTATAAACACCTCACTAGGTGATAGACTTGAAAAGAAGCAACAAGAAAAACTACAGGGAGTTCACATAGTTAAAATGAAACACCAGATTCAGAACTCTTGGTTTAATTGTTAGTTGCAGTGCCTTATTTAAAAACTGTGCTTTACTCCTGTCACTCAACTATGGATGAACACAGATCATCAAGAGCAGAAGTTCAGGTTGTGGCTGTAAGTCTTCTTAAAGTCATGACCTTCCACAATGAAAACCTCTCTTCTGCCTTTGAACAATACTCTCACAGAACTTGGGGTAAAATCCTGTCAGCTATGCTTTATTCAATACCAGAATGGCACTGAACATGCATCTTGCAAAAATATTTAAAACTTATTTAGTTGTATATTTTTCCACATCTGCAATCTGTTAAAAAGCTTCAAGCTTTACTTTGGGTGGGTTCTTCACTCTTCAGTAGTGTTAACATGAATTCCTGGGCTGTATGCACCAATAAACTTCAACAGTTGATGGTGACACTGCATTAGGTAAATATCTCTCTGTTTTAGGGAGTTTTCATCGCTGAGGTCAAATGGAAATACAGCATTTGGTGCTACACATAATGCAGACTTACCTAAGCAAAGAATAAATCAAGGTTATCAGGCTAACAGACTTGATGACCCTTTGCCAATAGCTTTTAAGGGGGTGGAGGGAAGCTGTGACATAGTTAAAAACAGTAACTTGCAATATTATTACTAGTGTTTTACTGTAATTCTTGGTGTCAAATTTCTACATGAACTACAAATGCAATGCTAGATAAACAAACAAAAATTCTCTTTCCCCAGGTGAAAACAGTGAAATTACCTCTAGTTTAACCTGGAATACTGTTGGAGCTCCAGAAGAGTTGACAAATATCAAATATGCCAGCATAAAGGAGAGGGGCTTAGTGCTGGCCTGTTGCCTAATTATGTGTAGTACTGAGACTCATCACAGGAAAGTCTTATCTGAAAGATTTTTTTTTTCTAACATCAGTCCTTTTTGCCAGTGGAAATTCTGTACTTTCAGTTGACAAATGGTAATATAATGCACTTTGCAACAAATTGAGATGAAAACTTTTTTTTAATCTGACAAAACATGGAAATGATTTATCCAAGACTAAAGAGTTACATTATTTACCGTGCTTTAGGGTGAGAGATGATTCCAGTAATAAGATGGCAATCAATGCATCTTCTTCAAGAACTTTTTTTCTTAAACTTAATTTAGTATGAGCCTTAGACAGTGAAATCCTAAGAAATGAATATAAGCATGTCAGATGTAGTATCAGAAAACACCGCAGAAATGAATACAATATACATTGCCCTTTCAAGCACTTCAGTAAACTGAAAGCAAACTGCAGTGCTTTTTTTTTCCAGACTGCAGCTGTATAAACTTCCCACAAATGCTGTCCAGTTATATTTGTAATTGACAAAGTATGTATTACTTTGCATGACTTTTTTGTGCTATGTTTATGACAGCAGTGAAACCTGGCCTACTATGCATTTTTAATGATTTTTTTTTAACTTGAGCAATACAAAGCTGTGATAATTTTAACTGCCTTTTTTTTTCTAGATAGGTTTAATGGTGATACCCGTTTCTTAAATCATTGTTTTTTAATGCCTGGCAAAACTCCTTAAACAAACTTTTTTTTTTTTTTTTTTTTTCACAAAATCAGTATATAAAACAAAGAGTATTCATAGTTATGATACTTTACACTTCAGCTTTTCAAAACAGAGTCCTGCCTAGACTTTTATTGAACAAACTCCTTGACTTCTGAGCAGGTTAGCACAATATCCATTTGAAGCACAGAGATGTTTAATATGAAAAGTAGTACATACAGAATTTTTAGTGCAGATGCTGATAATTTTGATCCATGAATAGCATCTCTTCTCACTCTGCGACTTGCAAGATAGTAGCCCTGAATTAGGTTTTCTGCTTCTGAACTCAGTTCAACATGAAGATTCTTAGCAAACAAAATAAACTAGAGAGATGGTATAAATTTTAAATATTTCACTGTGGAGAATAAAGAATTTACATTTTTCACATCTTCTAACATGCTAGTGGCATAGTAAGATAGTTGGGACAGGATAGTTAGGACAGTATTTCACACAATCTTTACAATGAAGCCCGTCACTGTTCAGCCATGCATAATGATTTATTTCAGAAGTTACACTATGCAACCTGTTAATTTGTCCATTAGATTATACTAGAGATAATGACAGTTTATTTAAAACAAAATATTTTTATTACCGATTGCAATTTAATCTTGTCAAAAGTAGATATTAGAGATCTGTTTTCATACTAATGTTAACCTACTACAGAAACAAGACCAAACAATTTATTATGTTGGTTCTTTTAAAAGAACTGAAGCTAGTTTTATCAATAGTAAGATCCTATTGATGCTAGTGGGAATACAGTGGGAGAGAATTGTTAGGAAGTGAATATGGACAGATTTAAAAACAAGTAGTCAGAGTACAAGAAGAGAACCTTTTGAGTCCAGGAATAGTATGCTACTACCAAATGCATTTCTAAATTATTAAGTATTATTTGTTACCTCCTCATAATCCTGTGTTCTGAACTGCTGTGAGACTCTGTACAGCATTGCTTCAGGATTAATGGCTTTTTTCAAGATATGATGCACAAGAGGAAAAGACAGTCGACAAGAAGGAAATTCATTGTATATCAGAAGCCCAAAAACATCTAGAAGGTTAGGTGAAATCAAACTCAAGTCCTAAAGAGAAGACCCAGAGAAAGAAAACAGCCCATTTATTTTGGACTTTCTACTTGTAGAAACATTGGAGATTTTTTAAAATCTGAAATGTTCCAT
Organism: Apteryx rowi; assembly: GCF_003343035.1. Lineage (NCBI taxonomy): Eukaryota > Metazoa > Chordata > Aves > Apterygiformes > Apterygidae > Apteryx > Apteryx rowi. The sequence goes on along the minus strand of NW_020450701.1, from coordinate 375,302 downwards.
ATGTATGCTGAGTGCTGCAAGATTATCTAATGAAACATCTGTAATATATGCAGTACAATTTTGTTTCAATAGTATTTGCAGAAAGCCATTCCAAACAAAATAAATGACAGATCTGTTTTGGGGAAATCTAACTAATTTTAGAAGATACTTGATTTAAAGTGACTTAATTTGTGGCTTTGGGGGGAAAACAAGAAAATTAATTGTTTTCATTATTTCACAAGTTGAAATAACCATAAACACAAATGATTTACCATCTGTCCAATTAAAGAGCTAGCCCTTTGTGTATGTTTCTTTGAAGAAGCATCCACATCTACGTAAGACCAAAAATTAGTCTGAACTGGAAGAGTAACTTGTTGGTCAGCTTCTTCTCCATACTTCTTCCCAGGAATGAATATTGTTGTTGTTCTGCTCTCCAGCACTAGGACAGAACAAAATATGTCAGTTACATAATCACTGTAGTTTAACTATAAATTCTATAGTCCCAAGCACAGCATCTGAAAACAATCACAATTACATACTGCCCTGAATTGTGATGATGTTTATAGAGTTTTGGCATTTCCAGATGGGCGGTTTTGAGGACTGTATCTAGATCTGAGTGCCTAAATCCTTTAGAAGGCTACAGCATAAATCTTAGAAGCTGAAGGAATCCACTTCTCTTGCTGTCTAATCTTGGTGATTTATAATTTTGTTAATTGATGGAGTCTGTGTAGCAAACAAGCTTACAGGAGTTGGTCTTTTTTTTGTTCATGTTTCTTGTTAAAAATAGTTCACAGATTTCCCCAGCATTTGAGGGCCATAAGCTGAGAAATCTAGCTATGATTCTGCATATTTGTTTCATACGTTTGTTTCTGTCCCCTTGTTTGTTAGTAGATGTGAGATTACCTGACTGCAGAAATTCAAGTTTATCCTTTTTATATGAAGATAAGTCTCCTATGTAGCAGATACCACCTTTAGCCAGCAGAGCACTGCAGGCTTGAATACTGGCACTTCCAGTTCCATGTTTATCTTTGGATACGGCAGGAAAAAATTCACTAGAGGATGGGTGTCGTATGCCACGAGGCAGAAGACAAATGCTGTAATTCAGAAGCCTGAAGGATTAAATAGTTCTGTCAATCATAAACTGTAAAATAGTTTTTCAGTTTTAGAAAACTTATAATACTATTTTTAATGGTAGTTATAGTTCAGACTTGAGAAGCAATCACATTGCTCAATTAGAAACCACCTTCCCCAAATAAAATCCAGTATCAAAACCTGAATGTTTAAACTGATTTTGAATACAAAGGTAGAAATCCAAGCTTTCTCTCCCACAGCTACAAAAAGGACTGTATTTCTTATGGATTTAACATATGAGGCAAATGAGGAATTCCTAGGAAGTCAGAAATATTGTTAACTCTTATTCTATACAAACTTTTCCATCGACTTAAAAAGATAGTGGATTAATGATTTTTCTCTCCATCTAAGAAAAAAAATCAAAAGGCTGAGAACCTGCAGGCTCTTCTTGCCTGGGTTACATCCCCAATACTTTTTGAGAAATGAGGGTACAGGACTTCTTTTTCATCCTGTAAACTATGTTCCTTGGCACACAAGATTGCAAACTCTGTCTGTCTGGTTCCACAATCAAAGGTTCCTAATGATTTTTAGATGTCAGAGCAGAACTTCTCCCATTATTAATAAATGGGAGAAAAGTTATTAATTAGATGTTACATATAATGGTATAAATATTATCACAGAATCGCTGAGGTTGGAAGGCACCTCTGGAGATCATCTAGTCCAACCCCCCTGCTCAAGCAGGGTCACCTAGAGCACGTTGCACAGGATCGCGTCCAGGCGTGTCTTGAATATCTCCAGAGAAGGAGACTCCACAACCTCTCTGGGCAACCTGTTCCAGTGCTCTGTCACCCTCACAGTGAAAAAGTATTTCCTCATAATATATTAAAATAACCTACGATAACAATATAAATATGATGTAGGAAATGCTTATCTTGATAGACTAATGACAATAAAATGTTACGAGCATCTACAAGAACTGTCTTGTTTATAAATAACAGTAATTACCAAAGTTTACAGTGCACAACCATTTTAATATTAACACAGTGTTTCCATTCTCAAACCATTCTGTTCTGAGTTCCTATGAATTCTTTTTGAAACTTTGCTCTTAACCTGGGGGGAGAAATCCTTCAGCCCACATTTTTTTCTCAAATTTGAGCTAATTTCTATGGTTAATTTTTGAAATGGTTAATTTAACAAAGAAAGCATTTCTTCTGCTACAGAAAAATAAAACTGATGCCTGTTGACAAACTCTCAAATGAAAATAAAATTCATGCCACCTTCAAAGATCTTTTTCAAAAAGAAAAATTAAGCCATGTTTTGGGTTGGGGAAGGAGAAATTCATTTTCTTTTTAATTTATGTAGATTTAAAACAGCATGTGGAACTGAGATGCTGTATCCAACTCCTACTTTTTGCCAGTGTATGTGAAGTTAACAGTTTATAGTGGTGTGAAGGGGTGAATACAAAGAATACATAAATATATAAAAGCATTTTGTTAACAGTAACAATAGCCAGTATGATCAATGTGTAATGGTCTACATGGCTTTTAATATTTTTATCAGTGTAGTTCTTAGGAAAAAGTAAAAGTGATAAAAATGTATCTATTTACTCATTTTTATTAACTGAAAATGCTGAAAGCTGAGAAGTTGGTGATTAAAAGGTGTAAAGTGCTATTTTTAAAGTGACACAAGATTTGAAAAGCAGAGACCATTGCTTTCATCATCACCTGCTTCTGGGACTTCAGTTGTGACCTTAGAAAAATCTTTAGTTTGACTTCTGCTAAAAAGTGCTTGTCTTAAAATCTAACGGAGATCATTACAGGAGTGTTAAAAAAGTGTTTTTATTAGTAGTGAAATTCTGATTTAGATTTCTCATTTGAAATAAACACAAAATGTCTCAGCAATTAAGAATCAAATATCACTAACATTAAAAAATGGTTATTTTTGCTAAATCAGAACCCTGCATATTCCTTTTAAGTGTAGTCTTTTTTTGGATAACACTAATCCTGTTATCCTGAAAAAGATTCATGTTTTTTACTTGAATTTATGTGAGAAACAAGGAATCTATTTACCTATCGATTATTAGAGTGTCGCTTGTTACAATCAAGAGATCCAGGTAATCTGCTATCTCGTTGTCTTTCTCACATGTCAGTACTAGGCTCAGCAATATTGTGAGTTTGAGCGTATTGTAAGTGCCTGGCGGAACAACTTGAGATGCAAAGATATTGGCAAGTATGGCTGTAAACCTCCAGCATGAACTTGAAGTCAGTGACAGCAGATGCTTAAAATTGTCACTGATAAAAGTAGGACCTAATTAAAACAAAATACAGCTTAACAAACCCTTCATCATAGATCTATGCAGATACATTAAAACATATCACTATTCTAATCTTGATACAAAAGCTTATGAACAACTAAGAAGTTTAGCATTGGGCACAAATACAAACAGCTGACAATATTAATTTTACTATTAAAAAATAACAGATGCTATCTGCTAATACTGATGGAACATGAAAGGAATGGCAAATTGAAATAGCAGGTCCATTTAATATATGATTTCAAAGTACTGTCCAATAGAAAGGAGAAGCTGGAAAGGAAAAGCTGAAGGAGAACAACTGCAGTAAATAATTAATCTTTAGTTTCCCAACGCATGAAGAGAGAGGTGGGCAAAAGATGGTATTTTCAAATGACAGTAAGAATATATTTAAGACTGTAAGAGAGAAGTCCCAAAGCGGTTTCCTAATCTGGACCTCTATATAATAGGAAACTGTACAAATTCTAAAGATTTTTGCTTTAAAAGGTTTTATAACATTTTGGTCATTTTTTATGGAACTTTCTTACCATTTGGTTTACGCTGCTGTACACTACTGACTTCTATACAAACTGTAGCTTGTGAGCCATTTTGTACACAAGCTGGAATTCCTATAATCTTGTAGTGATTTCCTATTGTCATTCTATTGGCCAGGTCATCTAGAAATAAAAAAAGAGAGGAACTTGAAGATGTATCAGGGCATAAAAAAGTTGTAAAGAGATGATCAGAAAACTTTTCTTTACATTCTGAACTGTTGCAGTTTTATGATTTAACTGAAGAAAACAGTTGTATTCCAGGTCCACCATAAGGTACTGAATAAAACAAAGCATACAATTCTAAATAATTTGTGCAACAAGTACGGGATGCAGATTGGCTGGGGAAAAGGTGATTCTTGCTAAAGAAAATGGATAATGCATTTAGTTCTGCATTGAAAACAAAATGGACTGTTTGGAGGTATGCATTCCTACTATGAAATTTGTGGTGACACCATTATTAGCTACTGTCCTATAAACATGGCAGCAAAGAAACACACTAAAACAGAGATCTAAACTTAAAAAAAAAAAAAAAGTGCACGCACACACACACAAATAGCTTTGGAAACCTTTGTATTTCTGTGCATCTTTTCAAAAAACACTTTTTTTTTTTTGAAATACGAAGTATGTCCAACCTGATATGAATCTCAGCCTACAAGATCCAGTCTAACCTCAGTCATGACTGAAGCCAATGGAAATTTAATGCATACCTAACTCACAGTATCTCAGCCATAGATTCTGTTTTGTAATAACACCTGCACAGTGTCAGATTTTAAGCAATGTATCTCATGATCTTAAAGTGACTGTGAACTAATTATTTTTCAAGAAATTAATTTTATGAATTCTATAGACTTTGGACATCACATTAAAGCAGAATGGCTTTATTTATTTATTTATTTGTTTGCTTTTTAAGAAAGTTACCAAAAGTACTAGTAAAATATGTTAGTCTCTTGTGATTTTAGTTGAATATTCATGGTAGAGATCATTTAGTGTCTGCAGTGAAAGACAGAAGCAGGAAAAGCCAAAAATCTTGATAGAATCCGGAAAATGGCTAGATTGAGGAAGGACGTTAAAAATGCACTAAGCTAGTACAAAACAGTATGATCAAAGGAAGTAGAAAGGATGAAAAAATAAGCTACAGTTAGAATAGGATACTGTAGAGCTGGCCAGGGGATTTGATTTAAACAAAAGTAGAAAAGCGAACACAACACAGTTATGCAATGTATACTCTTTAATCACTCGCCTAACTATAGCGGGTTCTTTTTCTAATAAAATTAGGAAAATAACATATAGAAAATTATCATGATTTTCACCATTTTACCCAGAGAAACAGACCTATAAGGAAAATGCAAGAAATTGTTACGGTTCAGTTCTAAGACATTTTTATTTAACAATTCTCAGTTATTAATTTAAAATTCAGCTTACCTCTCAAGAAAACTGTAAAAGTCTGAATCCTAAAATGTGATTTATTGTTGGAATATCCTTTTAAAGCATTCAGTGCTTTTGCATCAATCATTTCAACTATTTGTTTATCTTTCAAAATAAAGGCAAAGAGAAAGTTAAATCTCTTGAATACAGTACCATGATTTTATTTCCCCCTTAAATGACTGGTATATTTTGGGCTTTTTCCCCTTAAATGGTTATTTTGTTTACTTATGTAACAGAAGTTAGGAAAATAACTCAGATTTAAAAGTAAAACTACATAGTTCCTACCACCAAGTACTCTAAATTTCATGTCTTCTTGCAGTGGTGAAGAACACAAGCTACAAACAAAATCATTCCTCACTGTGGCAGATTCCGTAGCTCCAGGCAGATGCACTCTTATATACCTAAATCCTAAAAAAAAACTAATTCACTAAATGTACCATGTATTTTCTAAACATTTAAAATGATGACGTCTTTGATTTTAAACTTCCCATTAAGAACTAATTAAAATATTGGACTGTGAAATTCCAAATTTGTAAGTAACATCTGTTTCTTAAGATGAATGTACTTTCATGTTGCATGCCTCTCATGTTGACCTGGAGTTTCTGTCCTTTAACAGCTACTAGTAATACTATGTGTATAATTTATTATAGGTCGACCACAAGATGGCAGAATTTCTTATTACACATCAACTGAAACAGCTTGGCCTGGCTTCCTGAGAAGCAGTGAGCAAGCAACTGCCTTTTCTGCATTACATGGAAATGACATCGGATATATGCATTCATTACTAGAGATATGTGCTCTCATAAAGACAGCATTATGATTTATTCCACAGTTTCCAAACTGTGGGATTTGGCTTCTATTTTGTAATTTCATAGTCCCTGGTACAGGAAGAAGCAAACAAAACAGCCTTAAAAGTACTTAAGAATTAATTCTCCAAAGATGAGTACTTCAGTAATATTACTCAAAAGAGTAGTTTCACAAAAATCAGTTAATCATTACAGCAAATCAGTTCCATGCTATAAGCTTTTGTCTGTATAATAATGTCACTAAAGAATACTGTTCTCTATGATGTTTTCATACAAGCAGCCTATGGATGACTGAGCTTTCTAGAAAAAAATTATTCTACTGATACAGCTTTTTTTTTTTCCATTCAGGGAATTTATTAAGTTATACTGGCAACATATCTCTTCTGCTCATATAAACTGTCTTCAGGACTAGGAAAACAGACTGCTGGCACAGCTATACTTCCAGAACATTTAATAAAGCTGAGCAGCCACTGGCAAGCTTCACTGCTTTCAATTAATCAGAATCATGCTGTGCTCATTACAAAAATGTCTGCATAATAACTCTGCATAGCAAAATACTTTTTTATTGATACATTTTTAATCCAAAAGAGTTAAATTATCTAAATTATTAAAAGGCTTTTAAAATAGTATGGACTTTTCTTTTTCCTACCTTCAGAAAATGGACAGGTTTCCCCAGTACAAAGAAATCTTGCTCCTTGTGTGTATTTTGTTATAGTTCCCATTGCAATCACTATTCCTTCAGACTCATAAAATCTTTGAGATGTGTAATTAAAGGGAAATGCAGAAAGATTCAGAATGTAACTTGGTAAAGGTGGCAAATGTGTTGGTTTCAGCAGTATACTAATCTAAGAAAAGACACAATTACATTATTACCATATTTTTCTTTAAAACTTCTATGTAACTTTTACTTAGGTAGACAAATTCAATGTGGTATACAGCTATTAGAAACATTTTCAGAAACACACAAAGTGTAAAAGTAATTCAGTCTCATATTTCATCTTCTCATTCTTGGAATATGTTTGGGTGAGACTTCTAATTATTTTTAATTACAAAGAATATTGCAACCAAAGAGAAAATAAAAACTGAAGAATACAAAAGTTTTCTTTGCTAATACTTCACTGTGCTTAAAAGATCTAAGATCTAGATGGCGAAAAACAATGCAGACTCACCTGGGCCTCTGTCTGCAATTGTTCAATTAACGATAATGTTTTAATAGCTACAAAACATACCTGTAATTGAAAAACAACTTTGTTTTAGAAAGGAAAATTTAGTTAAAAAACAGAAGCTTTATTTTTGTCTGCTGTGACTATATGTACTTACTGACTGAAAAATCTGTGCAGCTTGTATGGGATTATGAAGAATGTAGTTTCCAAGGGTTGCATCTAATTCAGCAATATCAGAAGGATTTATTGAAATAATGAATCGATAAACAGCATAACTTTGTTTTGAGTCTGTAGGAGCAAAGAGTCTCTTACATAAAAACAACAGATTTGTTTAACATTATTTGATTTATAAATGTTAACAGAATGTCTACTGATTGAGCAATACCATTATATTTTTTGCAATCATGCACAAATTTCTGAAGGCCACCACTTCTGTCAAGGTAAATAAGGACAATTTCCCTCATTTTCTGTACTTCTGGATGCATCTTCCAATAAAGATCTTTGCAGTCTTATCAAAATGTTGAAATCAATCATGATGAAAATAGGTCAGAATTGGCCATGCTACAATAATAATAAAGATATATAGTAACAAAGCATGCAAAATCAAAATGTTCTCTTTTCCACACAATGCGATTCTTTAAGAATTTTTTAAAGACCCCATTAACTGGAAAGTTCCTTCCAATGGCTGAAACATATTATATTCCCAAAGTAAATTTCTGAAAAATACTCTAGTATTTTCTTTAGTGAATTATTCCCCCCACCCAGCCTTAACAAAACCCATCAAATTAAAGGTTCCATTTAATTTAAATACCACTATGTAAATTATAGGTATAATCATCATAGGAAAAGTAAGATACTATTAAATAAAATATCTGCTTTTTCTTAAAAGTCTGTGTATATGATCATAGTAGTTAAAAGTGTGAAACTGGGCAACAACTTTTTTTAAACTGACTCTCCTACTCTGCTGTCACTTAGGGCATAGATCTTGCAAACACTTATGTTCATTTGTGCACACAGAAGATCAATTCTTATTCCTACAGACAAAATTTCAAGACTGCTATTTTGGTTTGGAAGCTGACCATACACTTCAGTGTTGTTTTAATGATGTATTATTTACATTTCCATATTTTTAAATGTAAGTTCTCATGAATCACTTCTCTTCTGAATTTAGTTTAGAGGGAGAATTACTATGGCCAGAAGGTGGTACTTTGTACACACACACACACACACACCCCTTATCTACTGCCTTACAGATTTCCTTCTATGAAGTGTGAATCTCTCTGTAGACAACCAATATGAAATCCTACTTACATCCTCAAAAATACATTTAGCCACCTGGTACAGTGCAAGAGGCAGAATCAATGTGCTGAGCAGGCAGCAGAGCTGAGCTCACCAACCATCTCTGCAGGAGTTCCCAGAACGAGGTTTGGAGGGCAAACACAGACCCACACGTGTGAGAGAAGTAACTCCGTACCTATGAAACACTACTATTGCAGCAGTGAAAAACTTTGTTGTGGGCAGGTAGGTGTGTTGTTGTGGTCTGATGTATGAAATTTTAAGCACAAACTGCAGGAGGATGTATATTAGGGATTTTTTCAGTTTCTTTGGGATTACTCCCACACAGTTACTATCTGTCCATTAAAATCTTCAACAAGAAGAGATTAAACTCCAACTGAAATCCCAATCACTTCAATTCATTAACCTCTCTACACACACAGATCAATTCCCACCAGACCTCCCTGCACCCTGTGTTTTTGGGACCTGAAAGAAAGGACACCAAACATGACTAGGACTAAGCTACAGCCCAGGTCACTGTGCACCAAACAGGACAACTGCCCGACCTTAAAAAAATCAAAGCGTGACCAGCCCCACCGCCGGGGTGACCCTGTTCATTCCCTTCTGCCCCGTGTGGGGCTCGGCCCCAGGCCCAGCGCCTCCCCTTCCAGCTGCCCCCTCCTCCTGCCCTCCGCAGCACCTTCCCCCAAACGCCGCCTACTCTCTCCCCAAAATATCCGCCCAGACCCCCCTGCCAGCACTGCGCCCCTCCCCGCACCCGAAAGCTTTCAATCCCCTCCCGCCCCGGCTGCGGGGGCCAGGGCGCCGCCATAACCCTTCTCCAGACGAGGGCGCTGGCGTGTGGCAGCCGCGGTGAGCGATAACACCTGCACGCAGGCGCCACCACGGGCCCGAGAGCGGCCAGGAGGAGCGGGCGGGGCGGCCGTTAGCCGTTAGCCAGGGGCGGGCGGGCGTGGCCCCGCTGCCCCCTCCCCCCGCCATGGCGGCCGGCCCCTCGCAGCCCTGACGCAGCTCAGCAGCTGAAGGGCGCTAACAACCCTCCTCCTTTTGAGGAAAAACCCACGCATTACACACAGCTGTCCGAGTGCACTGGCTGCTGCATCTTCTGTTAGTAGCGGGACAGAAACGCGGGAGCCACCGCTGCATTGCCCCATCAAGCACACAGCTGCAGTGGAGACAGGCAGCCTTAGCGTTGCTGTAGGTACAGTTAAGCGTGGCCCTGGAAAAGTATCATCTATCAACAGCTTAATAACTGTTAAAGGACATGGTATGTGTAAAACCCCATTTGTAAAACCCAAGCTCTTTTATTAATAAAAATATTAACTGCATGACTGTTGCATTTAGCATTCCTGCCCTCCCAGGACAGCACCTCCACGCTCTCTTTGACCCAGTCCCTGTTTTTACAATGGCTGAGCATTTGGACAGGCAGCTGTCCTGCTGTCTCTCTTGAGCAGATCACAGGCTGCATCCTGCTGCCCAAAGGGAAGCACAGCACCTTCTCCTTGCTCCCAGAGCACCAGGAGAAAAGGCCCAGCACTAAACCGGGTTAGATCCACCTTCTCCAGCAGGGCAGAGATGTTCAAACATCTCAACTTTCACTATGCCACAGGCAGCAAGCCTTGCATTAGGATTTTCCTGCCCTTCATCATTTTTTGCCACAACAGAGAGAGAATACAGCCAGTGGGTTCGATGTAGCTTCTTAAAGGATCTCAGATCTAGGTTTTGCCACAATAATGCTTTAGCTTTTCTTCCTCTTGAACTCTAGTGTTCTGCAAAAGAACTACTACACTTTGAACTTAGCAACCTTACTATGGAAACCGTCATTATAAAGTGCAAAGAGATCCCGGACAACAGCACTATATATGGGAAATATTGTGAGATTTTACTGTTTAAGGTTGTATACAGAGTCTGTGTTTCCCAGTGCCTTTGGCAGCTCCCTGATCCGAGTGGGGCATTTCACAATATGAACTGTAATAGCAGGACCAAAATGAACAAGTACAGCAAGTGAAATGCTAACACAGTCACAATTAGCCAAAAAGGCAGAGCCTGCTGAATGAAAAGGCAATGTAGGATTAAGCTGCTCAGCTAGAAATAGTAACTACTTCAACTGTCATTGCTTCTTCCCTATTTTATTTAAAAGGCAACAATTCCCCCTCCCCGACCCCAACAAATTTATGACAAGGCAAAAACCAAAAACATACACCCCACCAACAAGAAAGGCAGCTAGCTACGGCCATCTTGGAAATGGAGGACAAAGAAACTTAAAGGGTGGTAGGCCCCACAGCAACAACTCATTCTTATCTCCTCCCCTTCCCCTCTCTCTGCAGTGTTGCGTTTCCTGGCTGGAAGAAGTAGAAAGCAGTTACAGTATTGTACTCAGTGCTGGAAGGAGCAGAAGGCAGTTCTGCTGCCCACAGCGGCCCATAGAAGCATTTCAGGAACATGCAGAGGGAAATTCATTATGAGAATGGATGCCTCCTTTCTTAAGATCAATTACTGCCTTCCATCCATCAGGAAGGCGTAAGTTCAAAAGATGGGCAAGACTCTCTATGCTGCCAAATTAACTAAATGAATCCTGTTCCTGCAGTTACTGGTTGTCCTGAATAGCTATATGGCTATAACCAAACTTCTCAAAAAACTTCAGAGTGGCACTATGGAAAACAAACACAAACTCCCTTTCCTCCCCAGAAGTGATGCAGTTCCTTCCTTCCTTCCATCCATCCAATATTACCTCTTCCTTATTTTATCTATCTACCCCTCCTGACACCTTGCATAACATTTGTTCAGCATCACATAAGCACTCTGCAGGACTGAGACAAGCAATGAATCCATCCCACTTTAGCTTCCACTTGTCAATGGTTTCACTGTTGACATAACATTTGTTTCAAGCAAGTTATGATTAGATAAACTGCTCTCCCCAGTATTCTCAATCTTTGACTGATCATGATGCAATTTCAATAGTATTTCTCCTGGCTAGTTCTTATTTTGTCAAAATTCAAACCATTTAAATATTGACATTGATCTAACATTTAACTCTTGCTATTCATCTGTGTCTTATCAGACCTCTCAGATCAAGGCACTTCACTGAAATGTATTTATGAACAAAAAACTCAGAACACTTTTGAAGCAATAGACAAATGAGTTGTTATTTACAGGTTATTTATATATATATATATATATATATACACACACACACACGTATTTTTTTTTTTATATATATATATATATATATATATATAAAAAACTACCGTGATAGGCCATTACATTATAACTGGAGCCAATTTTTGCATTGTTTAAAAACATTCCTTAAACACAAGCTGATCAGAATTATCAGTTTGTCCATACATGTGTATGTTATGAGAAGCATATACTGACAGCTTTTCACATTCTTAAAATTATCAAGGTAATTTACATTATTTTTTCCTAAATATCAAGTGAAGATTAAAAAATGGTGCAAACTGGGACATAGAAAAAGACAAGTAGCTACGAATGTTGAAATACAATCCACTTAGAACATATCAGTGTTTCAAACAGTAAATCACTGAGAAATACCTAATATTTGGCATGATTCCCTCATCCCATTCCCAGAAGGTCAAAGCAAAATTGCCTTTCAAACTAGCAGTGATTATTGCATGTTATATCTTTGGAAAAGCACAGTTTTAACCAAAAATATTTTTAATGCAGTTGAAATGTAGACATATTTATCTCGGGGAGAAAAAAAAAAGTAGAAAATGTTATCAGTAATGTTATCAAATCAATCCAGTTAATTTGTTCCATCCTTGCTTTGAGTAATCCCCCATACCTCACATAATCCAGTTGAGTGAATCGGGTACTTCAGCAAACGTAGGAGCAACATTATGTGACCAGTGACCAGCTTTTCATTCAGTAGAAATCCTTTAAGCATCTCAGTCTTAACTTAAATTAATTTAAGTGCTGACAGGTAAATTAAATTATATTTCAGATTAATATGACAGGAAAAACGTTTATCTCTTTTTTAAACAATGATATACAAAAGACAATTTGCATAGTTACAATTCAAGCACAAAGTCACTGTAAATAGGTACAAAGGCATTTATAAATTTACTAAATTTGCCGCTGTTTGAGCCAGCCAAATCTTATATAGGTATGAATGTAAACCTGAAGGGATTGGGGAGAACAGTCAGTGTTTTTGCTTAAAAAATAGATAAGTGTAGAGAACAGTTTTTAAAGGTTTTTAAAAATATTTTCTGCAGCAGGAACAAACAGTTCAAACCTCAAGGAAAGCCATTCAAAATGCCCAAATTCCTCCTATACAGTAGAGAGAGTTTGTTCATAGGTTTCAAACCTACATACAAAACGAGGCACTAGTTACACTATTTTGGAATGTGTTCACAATACTGCCATTTCAGTCCAACCCAAGATTTCCAGAACACTGTTGGCTTCTAACTTCCTAGGAAAACAGATCTTCAGAAGGTGGTGCATAAGAAAACCCAACAAATGCATCATCTGCCTCTAGGACACTGGCATTAACAATGTTGTAATCAGAAGAAATGCAAACTGAGTATGGGACCATTTCTTCTGTAAACACTGCATCGAAATTCCCAATATCATCTGGTCCAACCTACAAAACAGAAAGATCCATCATTTGTCATATTAATACTGTGTATTAATAAAAAAATGCTTATCCTTTAGCTCTCAATTTAACTCTTGAGGCTCTCTACTTCATGAAATTCTTTCTTCTATAAGTATAGAAAGTTTAAGGAACCACACAACAGCGTGCCTGAAAACATCTATCAAAAGCTTGCTTGTTTCTTCTAGACTGGAGTTTAGCCCAAAGGCTACACATGTATGATTTGACAAACCTAAGAAATATTAAGAAAAGCCTGTTTCTTAAATGACTGTTAGGGGCATGCAAAAACCTAACAAGATCACAACTTCTCTTTCTCCCTTTACCATTAATAATATTTTTAAGTGTTAAATTCTAGCAACAGTAGTGTTATGATAGATCATCTTCCTGGAAACACACCCAAGAATGAAAGCACATTAACATTTAGTCACAGAGAGAAGAGGCAAGGCAGCGAAAGCTTCTTCGCCAAACTCGACAAAAGGTGATGCTCCTATTTGATTTTAGGAAGGTCATTATTTATCTTCTAAGAATCCCTCCTAAATTTTTGGACTAGCAGTCACAGGTTGACTCAGTTTAAACTGATGGGAGAACAAACAAAAAGTAGGGAGGCAACTAAGGCTTAATTTCAAGAAGGCAGGAAACCACTCATTTGTTAAGTCTTCAAATAAGGAAGCTGTCTGTGATTTCTTCTTCTTTGGTCTTCAGACCCCCCCAAAATTGACAATCCTTTGAAAGAAATGACTAGAGGAAACAGTGACACATCAAGGTGAGTTTTAACTCAAAAAGACAGTATGTAAGTGTCACTGCTCAAAAGAGCAGTCAGCACTGAGGGGTTCTCAGCCTTCACCATTCTGATACATAAACACTCTTTCCAAATGGATGAGCCAAAGGCAAGAGGCAGGTATGAACTACAACAATGCACAGCACCTACCACGTTAGGATTAAACGGTGGCGGAATCTTCTTCTGAAGAAGGTCAGTCCAGCTGAGAGATTCGAAGAATGGATGCTTTTGAATTTCAAGCTGCAGTAAGAAATAAAGATTTTAGCTGTTGCAGAAATCCATCCTGTGTACCATAGTAAGTGTTTCTTCAGATTGCATGCATAAACAAAACCTACGGAAGTTAAGTCCTTCATCCACCGAGTCTATTTAGCAATAAAAGCTGTGGTTGGCAAAAAGAGCAATTACAATTTGTTAGCATGCGTCTGCAGACTCGTTTTCCTATCAAATCCAGTTTTTTGTTCAAATCGCCATCTTAAATCAACCACAGAACAAGAATGTTTTTTGTTAGTATTCCTGCTCCTGCCTCCAAGTTTTGTTAGCTTTTATAAAGCAGATCACTAAGAGGCAGCTGCTCTAACAACTCTACAATATGCTTCCTAGTTATGAGGCAGCGAACAGCTATGCCTTTCCAAACAATACTACCCTTTCATCTTACTCCACGCTGCAAACAAGTACAACTTTGTAGTCTAAATGCTCGATTACAAGGTCAATACATGTCCAAGCATTAAGGCCGTGAGAAGAAGACTGTGAAGAACTCACAGTGGAGTGAAGAGAAGAAAAAAGTTCTTCTAGATCACTCCTCACTGCACTGTTCTGAGAACACTTATACTTTCTCTGAACACCTTTTTGCAAACAAAATATTTGTTGTTACACTGGGAAAACACTTGCAAACAGCACCTTTTTCAGCTTTAAAATCATAGCATGCTACTAGTGTTCCTCTCTCTTTGAGGAACAGTATTTTTCACGTAGCCAGTGAAACTGGCATTACCAGAAAATAGCTTTTTCTTTTGATTATTTCACAGTTTCACCACAAGCATCAAATGCTGTATCTCAGTACACCTTAGTGACTACTACACTAGCAATTGTGTTTCCTTTCCTTTGCAGTGCCTATGGGTACTACAGCAACCAAGTTCAAAATATTTATATCCCACAATAATCATCTGTCTCCTATCCCCAAAATCTTTCAGGGCTTGGTGACCACAGCCAGTGTCTTCAAAGATGAAAAAAAGAAAAAAAAAAGGGGGGGGAGATAAAAAAGAGAATGTTCTCTTATGTCTGTATCTATCTTCAACTATTACATCTGTGCTGTTGACAAATTTGGTGATGTCCCTTCAAATGAAGTAGGGCCTGATAAATTAGGACATTACATACAAAATCTTCCCTTGCTCCAAGTCTGCTTTGCCGATCTTTCTCCAAAAGTTCTTCCAGAATAGACCAGGCTGTAAGACTGATTCCTGGGCGCAAAACTAGGGGTTTATGAAGAATATTTTCATACATCTCAGCAACGTCACGGCAGTAAAAGGGAGGCTAAAAATAAAAGTGAAGTTGTACATGAATTTGAAGTCACATTTTTCAGTCACTTTGTTTCATATCTATAGATCAATAATTCTATTAGAAATAAGAATTGCTAATAATGAAGATGAAATCTACCTCTTCTTACATATTAACTTCAAATTCAGAGTCATCCCCTTTGCCAGCTCTCTACGCTAGAAAGCTCTTTTTCCTCCTATCTGCTCTTCTAACATGTTCTCACACTCAGAAGTGGCTATAGATGCCATCCAGATTCAAAGTTCTTATTGAACTTGCTTGCAAAGAACATGAGAGTGGGAAAGCAAATCTCCCTCCCTACTAAAGGTCCTGAGGGGAGGAGACAAAACTGAAGAAAACTAACAGAACAGATTGTTATTAGAGTGATTACATTTGACTAGATAAAGCATAGGGGAAAACCTGTAAGACCTAGGTTAAATATGTATTTTAATTTTGTTTGTTCCAATATTTGGCAAAATATCACTTAGAAGTTTTTTTTCTTTTTAATTGGGTAGTATCACTGCTGATTCAATTTACTCTCGCATTCCCTCAAAGTGATGACTGCTTGTCTTCATTAGAGTTAGTGTTTCTGTCCAGCAGCTCACTGGAAAGCAAAGTTTTAGACATCAAGAGGCAAAGCAAAATCCCAAAGAGGAAAAACAGATGATATCTTATAAAGCTATAAGACAAACTGTTCATCCATTAAAATGAACTGTATCAGTTAGTACTCCAGGGTTACTTCACATGGGGCAGGGGAAGCAACCCCTGCCATCCCCCCATATTAAATACATACCAGCCCATAAAGCATTTCATAAAGAACTGCACCAAGACACCACCAGTCTACTGTGTTGTCATAAGGCTGCTTTTTAATCACTTCTGGTGCAAGATACTAAAAAACAAACAAAAATTTAGCATTAGTCTAGCAATAATAAAACCTAGGTTTTAGTCACATCACAGAAGCATTTTTAGGAGAAAGTTCTTTATAGTGATTATGAGATTGCTAAATATTTATCTTGTCCTTTAACAAACTTGGCAAATACTTCCTCACCATCTGGCCACTTATCAAGTAGGACAACTGTTTTCTGAATTGAAATAATCCTTTCCATACACTATTATTTTGCCAAACTACTTTGCTGCCTCTATTACGAGCTTGTTTTAAATTTCAGATAGGTTCACAGAGACAGCAAAGCACCTTTGAGAGCTGGAACTAAGCAAGGAACCCACTTTGAAGAGGCAGCATCTCCCCATCTGCAGTGCACCCTTGCAGCAAGCTGGCTACTGCCCTGCCTGCTCTGCCATTGTAAGCCTAGATGTTCCCTATCCAGGGATTAGAGATTCTTCTCAATTATGCATCATTTGACTGATTTGTGATAAACATCCAATACCATCAAACACTGAATGACAATGCTAACTGGTTTCCATTTGCCTCACAAGAAATCTACTCAGCATCTCAGAACTAACCAGCTTTACAATACAAGAACAGGCACTTCACAATACTATTCTTTATGGACACACAATATAAAATTACTACGGCTGGATCATCATCTTCTCAGCCCTGATCTGCAGCACACATGAAGTTTCTAACCTCATCTCCTCAGGACAAGAGGATACCTGTTTTGATCATTCTATTATCCAAATTCTGAAAGCTAATTTACAAATAGATGATAGCATTGTCCTACAAGGCACAAATACCATTGTAATGAGGGGAGCTGAATGTTGTAGTTGAAATAGATCAGTATTTCTCAAACTTTCTGAATGCAAGTATCCTCTAAATTATTTGTCTACAGATGACCCTGCAAAAGCATGAACAACAAATGGAGCATTTTGAACTCAACTACTTAAGTTTTTTCTAATCTTTCATAACCTCCTTTGATCTTTTTAGGTGCTGGAACTCACCAAGACACTCAACTAAGTGTTGAGAAACGCTGACAAGAACATTACGCTTTTAGCAGGATCATGAAAGATCTGAATCTAAATCTTGGATTAAAAAAGGCTAATATACAACTGCTATGTTTAGCCTTAATATTTTGAAGAACTCATATTAAGCAATAATATTAACATCCTCTTATATTGCAATTCATGCAAGTCCTATATGTGTGTTGACTAAGTTTCTGAACACCAGACAAAAAAAACCCATAGTTTTTCTCAAACAGGTCCAGAGTTACCAGCATTCTATATACTGTCCTTTGAACTTTCCATATGTTCAACAAATATTGTTTCAGCTCACATTTACCACTCAGCTTTATGGATTCCCACTCTAATGATAAGTAGGAAAAGTTGTTGTCGCATGCTACCATATGTTTTTGGTTTTTTTTTTTTGAGTTCAAATGCTCTTCCAGCTAAATACTACTCCTCACCCATCCTTCACTGCCTTCAAAGTCCTTTTTGTAGTTTAAAGTAAGATTATCAAATTATAGTCATCTCAAGTCAATCTTGGTGTTCCAGTAAATCCATCATATGTGTTCAAGATGTCCAGATTTTAAGTTCTCCAGTTTAGTTTTCTTAGTAAAAAGAGACAAGAAAGTTGAATAAACTCACTAAGCAAGTTCAAAGTTTAATCCATATGCAAAATTTGCTCAGGTCTCAAGTCTTTATAAACTTAACAAAGTTAAGTCTTTACAAACTTAATAAAAATCACTGGCAGGTTAGGGTAAGTAGCTTCATATTAGCAACTCTGTTCAAGGAAATCTGTTGCAGCTGTTGCACAAGCTAGTTGTGTTGTATCTAGCCAGTGGTTAGGAGAAACGGGAAATAATAGAATGTGTGAAAAGGGCTGGGAAGAGGGAGGAAGGAAGAGACGAGTTATGGGGATATGAGTAGTAAGCAGGAGATACTGCATATTAGTAAAAAGGACAAAGCACAGACTTTCAGGAAGCTAGGAATGGCTTGTTAAAAAATGCAAGTCTCCAACAGTACAAAAACTGAATATTTGATTTCCCAGTTACACAAATATTAATAAGACTAGACAAAAAACAAAACAAAACCCACAGAAGTTGTCAACATACTTCTGGTGTCCCACAAAAAGTTGCAGTGGTATCAGAACTTGCAATCCCTTCTTTACAAAGTCCAAAGTCTGTTAACACAACGTGACCCTGTTTAAGAAAGAGTGGCATTTTAAAAACAGAACATACTCAACATGTGAATACATGTGGATATAAATGTCAATTTTGCAAGAGCCTATAGAACATCAAAAATAATGTTGCATACTTACCAGTGAATCTAGGAGAATGTTTTCTGGCTTTAAATCCCTATTAAAAAAAGAAAAAAATCCTTGTATTAATTCAAACCAGCAGTAACTAACACAAAAGCTTCAAAGGCAAGGAAGGACTTCTATTCTTCAGCTGAAAGAAAGCTTTAAGATCTGGTGAAGTCATTATATTCATATTTCCTGTAAGAAGACATAATGTTGTATTTTTTATTTAATAATTTGTCTTCTTTTATACCTCTGCGGGACAGGAATATGTTTAAGAAACTTACCTGTATACAATATTTATGGAGTGTAAGTAGCCCAGTGCACTGGCTATTTCAGCAGCATAAAATCTGGCTCTGTGCTCAGGAAAGGAACGTTCTCTTTGTAAGTGAAAGAACAGCTGTAAAAATGCAAAGAAATAAATAAGAACGTAACACACACACAAAAAAAAATCAGGTTAGCAAGGTAATCTTAAAAGTAAGGTAATCTTAATAGTAGAATGTAATTTTATTTATTGTCCACGCTTTTTTAAATGTAAAATGTAATAAAATTGCTTTTGCTGCATGATAACTTTTGTCATTCCTTTACTTGCTTCCTTTTCTCTCTGTAGCTCAGAAACATATAGGAATTTATTGATTAAATGCACAAGGACACACCCCTAAAAACAAGACTAGCCAAAAGGAACTATACTAAATCACTGTCCTGAGAACAGAGGCAGACAAGGTTAAATCATGCAAGATAGCCTCCTAAAGGAAGATAAACAGGTGTCAAATAAGTCATCTTTTATTTGTACATGCTGCTATTTAAAGTTTTGCATGTAAGTAATTACATAACTATATTCTGAGATCACTTATATGTAGATCACCTAAGGAGATGCATATTCCAGGTTAATCCACACATTCTCTCAACTACAGACAGGCCCCCCCGGCTTCAAATATTTTGAGCAGATACAGAAGCCTGGCCAAAGATTAAATTATAAACATACAGATTAAGCTATACAACATATTAAACTTAAACAAACAGCAAAAAAAACCCAGAATGTTTTCTGCCTACAAGGTTTGGGAAAAAGCATAACACCCCCCTCTCCCCAAACTTTCCAAGCACCTCACTCAACTTTGAAAGCTGTTTTGAATTGTACTGTAGTTTGCCTGGGTGTCAGATTCACCTGGAAGAACGTCAAACTAAGCTGTAGCCCAGAATTCGGAGTAGAGCACCAGGGGTTTGCCAGTATTGTCTAAATAAAACAACAGTACATTAGACCAGAGCGTGGCCCATCAAGTTTGGACTCTGATCATCCAAGGGGTCAGAAACAGATGCTTCAGGGAGCATCACGAATACTAGCAGTAGGCCACGGGAATATGAGTATGTACCCCAGTTCATATGTCATCCTAGTTTATAAACAGACTTGTACCAGCTCGGAAAATAAAGATCAACATATTTTAAGCTTGTCTGTTTATATCCAGCTGCAGGGGCATAATAGAATACTTTGAGATATGCCAAAAACAACTCCTTGGCTCAAACACCAGTTAGATTCCACCCCTTCGCCTCATGTCCTCTTCCAGCTATCAGAGTTCTATCTACAACATCCTGTCTCACTGCTTTACTATCCTGCCTTAAGCAGCTGTAAGACCTTTTAGAAGTATAAATTTTACATCAATAAATTACCAAACTAAAAGCACAGTAAGTGACAAGACAGGCAGCTCTTCTTTAAAGCATGTAGTATGCTGGATAGTTCTCTCTTATAAGGATTTTTCACTATATTTTGTTGTTTTCAATCACAAGTACAATTAATTTGATAGACAGATCCAGATGTTATTAGTCTGCAATATCCCTGATTTTCCATAATAGCTTTTAAAGAAATGGAAGCAACATTTTATGTCCTTCTCACATGTTTATTAGCTATTCAACCGGTTCATACACGAGTTTCTTGAGCACTCGTGGAAGTACTTGGTATTTTGAAAACCAACAGGTCCCCAGCTAAAGGCAAACTGCTCCAGAACATTTTATTTAAACATTTACAGACTTTCTCCATGCCTTTCACAAGTTTTTCCCCAGGTTACTTATTGACTCCTCAGATTCAATAGCACTGCTTCAAGAAAAAGAATCCTGAGGATGAGGCTATTTGGTAATAAGTAATTAGACCATGCAAAGCCACAAAATAATCCTGAGGCTCCCAATAACATCAAAGTAATAAATTCTGCTGCCTGTTTCCTTCCTTCCACTTTTGAAAGATTAGCATCTCAACTAATGCAGGTGCAAGAGCAAAAGACAGTTTTACATGGTGAAAAATGTCAACATATAATTAATTCATAATAGAGGTAAATTTACAGAACTGTAAAAGAGAAGGTATTTATATTTGACAACCATGGATAAATTCTGGATTAAAGTTGTTGGTGAAAAGAGGAATAGAGTCTGTTTAGCTACTGAGGCCGATAACATCATTACTCAAAAGATAAAGTAATAGGATTTTCAAAACTTGGGAGAACATTTATCACAGCACATTATAAAGGCATATTTTGTTCCTTCCATCTAGAATTAGCAGAATAAAGACCAAAACCAAACACAATAACTGCATACCTCTCCGCCATTAACAAAATCCAGAACAAAGTAAAGCTTTTCTGTTGTTTGGAAGGAGTAATGTAATCCAACCAAAAATGGATGTTTCACATTTTTCAGAAGCACGTTACGCTCAGCCATAATATGTTTTTGCTGTAAGGAAGCAAAAGGTCAATAAGTAATGAGGAAAAAAATTTAATTAAGGGAAAAAGAAGGGGAGGGAGGTGGAAGAAAGCATATTTGTCTTCACCTCTTTCCTGTTAAGAACAATTTTTTTCTGCAGCACTTTGACAGCATAGTATTTCCCATCCAGTTTTCGTTTTGCAAGAAGAACCTGTGAAATTTGAAACAAAGGAAGACATGTGATTGTTGTAGTTCATATTAATAATAAATTTATAACCCCAGCATAATGGGAAAGTATTAATGCTATTTGTTCACAATACAGTTTCTTTGCTTTTAATACAGTCAATGAGCAGTACAATTACCAATAGAGAAAACACTTGGAGTCAGCTTACAGTTCAGTAAAATCTGTCCATATAGTGATATCATGAAGGGCTGAATTATAACAAATATTTTGCAGGACCTGCTGAATCTGTCTTCTGAGATGAAAACTGATAAAAATGGCTGAAATTGTTGGAAGGTAAATTTATGAAAAACTACAACTTTTAAAATAACCTGAAAACAAAGATTCCAAGAGGGAGTCTCTGTTACATCTCTCTCTGTAGGGCATCAATCTTAAACTCACTTTTGGGGGGGGGGCGGGGGCTGTTGCTTACACTGCTCCATAGTGTTTGACAAAACACCCCATTCCAACACAGGGAAATCCAGGATTCGAATTCCAGCTGCTGCATAAGCACAGGGGTACCTCCTTTCCTTCCTGTTGCTCTTAACAAGAAAGGGAAATGCTCTTCTGTTACAAGACTGCCTTGGTCACTTGTTGGGAGTACAGCTGCCACATCAGAAAGAAAAAATGGCAGGGCTATAAAGAGGAGCAGCAGGTATCCAGTACAACAGCTTATATGCCTAGACCAAACACACAATACCACTTCCAAAGCCTCTGGCCCAGTCTCTAGCTATCAGTAAGCAGGAACGAGACACCAGCTGATATCCTTGTACCAGGACGAGACACAGTAATAAGAAAGCTCACCTTGCCAAAGCTGCCTTTCCCAATAACTTTCAGGAAATCAAAGTCTGTTGGTTTAGCCCTGAAAGATATTCAGGAAGGAGACAAGTTATTTCAGTAGAAATTACAAACTTCATAGCTGTATAGCAGTCTACTTTTATAGCACTTGAACTGATAAAGAAGCACAAGTCTAAGAAGTGCAAGTCAGAAATATTTTTGTCACCAAAACAATTATCCATCTTCTCAACTTCCAAAACAGTTACATCACTATTCACCTCTTCATTTACTGACTCCAAAGAGAAATACTCTCAGAATTTCATTTCTTACTGCAGCCTATTAAGTCTCACATTTTCTCCTGTTAGCACAGAACAAATCAGTGAGGAAAGCAAAACCCAAACAGCAGTCATCTCTTCGAGGAAGATGAGAAAAGCACAGATTCACACAGAAGTGAGAACAGCAACTCTAAAGAACACACCAAACAGAGAAGCAAGTTATGACTACTGTGACTAGGTCTGTAATATCAACATGGTAACTTGCTCCTTTGTCATGCATTAAGACAAACTTGTTTTCATAAACTTTTCACATTCTTTTCATAACAGTTGTGGACCACTCCGCAAAAAAGAGAGGTCATCTTTGCTGTAGCATCCTTAAATAAAAGGATAGCAAATTAACAAAACATGAAGGTGAAGAGGAAAAAAGTTTAAAAGAGGGTTGTTTATTCAGCACAGGATTAAATGTTTTGCTTCCTCCTGAGCAGTGCAAATCAACAAATAGAGGCATATAACCAAAGAACTTTTCATACTATTAACAATTACATTCAGTTTATGTTTCAGTCAGACTTACTGAGGGTTTCCAGATGGTCCCAAGTTGATATTCTGTGAGGTAGAATTTAACTGTTGGGAGAGACAAAAAAAATTTTTTTTTTAATTCTCTCTTATATTTCAAACAATATTAATTTCAAAATACTCTAATAATTTGCTAAGTCCAAACCTCCACACTTGTTATGTTAGATATTTAAATATGTCTAACATCCAGATTGGGCACTTCCTAAGTTGAAGTATCTGGCCATCATTATCTTTTCACAAAGTATTATTTCTACACACATCATATTGATGCATAAAGGTAATAAAACAATTTTGTGTCCAAATCTAGAGGACAAGGTTAGGAACAAAAATTTACATCAGCCCCTTTAAATTAACAACTTGTTCCTCATCCAGAACTTAACCCTTTCTGCATTTGCTCTAGGAATATATTTTCCACCTTTTTTTTCCCCTGAGTTCTCCAAGATCTTGCCAATAATATTATTTTAAAAAATCCACCATTTATGCAAGAGTCTAATTAAAGACATAGTACTTAAAATAAAGAAAAGAAAAAAAAGAAAATGCCACCAACCTTTCCTATCCTGATATTAAAGGTTAATTAACTTAATTCCAGGAATGGCAAGGATGTTGCCAGTACTAGTACACACCCAGACAGACTTTGGAAATTACAGGGAGAGGAGAAAGCCATTTCCATTTAAGTAACTTTCTCCATTTTATTTTGGTTTTAAATAAGAAAAGCAATGTTTTTACCCTCATTGTGCTTTGGGAGTTTATCAAAGAAAGATAAATTGTATTCAAAGACAAGTTATCTGCAGACAGGCTAGTGGGCACGACAAAAATCAAGAAGTCCTATAAAAGGAGAGAATGTCATGACAAAAGCAAGAGACATGACTACTGCACTAACAAGAAATAATTGCACAACAGTACTAGGCAGATTTTAAAGAGCTACTATGTATGTTTTATGATGTCTTTTGGAGGGCTTCATCACTTAAGCTAAGGGAGAGAGATATTCCTCTATTAAAAAGTATGGCTCAGGACTATGCATTAGCTCTCTTCCTATTTTGATACTTGTTGTGGAATGACCCATCATTAATTTTCCACTGAAAACTTAGGTCTTTCCACACTACTAAAAATCTGTTTCAAAGGAGAGGAGGAAAATATTGCTGTACGCATACTGGGATGCAGTGCTGTGGAACACTTCAGAAAAATAAAATAGACTGGCGTCTTTAGAAGTGAAACTTTCAGAAAACAGACTGGATTATTTGTGATCCACAGCAGATTTAAATAAGACGACTCTAATCTTAGTACTTCTCTTTTACTGAGTTGCTGCTAAAGAAAGTTACATTTGTATGCCAAGTAGTAAATCATAGAGGAAACAAGTTCAATTATTCCACTTCTGTCTTCCTAGAAATATTCCTTTTTCAATCAGGACTGCTCTAAATTAACTTCCAGGGAAATTCACTTAAATGGCATTTCTGTAGTGACTTTTGTGACAAAAGAGGCTTGAGAACTCGCACAGTGTTAAATGTGAATTGAAATCAAATCTATCTTTGCTCCTGAGTGACTTTTAGAAAGACTGACTTTTTTTCCCTAGAGAATTAGTTTTCTGATCCTCTTTAAAGAAGCAAACAAACAAAATAAACAATTAAACATTCGATCCCTCCTGCTTCTTGCCAGATGCCCTTAGCAAGAATCTTTGAAGAGACTGAAAAGTTGAGAGCTAAGCTATGACTATAGCTGTGTTATTTCACCCGTAGTAAGTGGGGAAGAAGCGAGACAAAGCTAGGTAGTCACTCTTACCCCCTCTGCAGTTCACATCTGAAAGGAAAGTATCGAAAGTATCTTACAGCCCACAGTGAAACAGTTTTGCTTAAAAGACCACAGACGTGATTTATTGTGAAACCAGCTTGTAATTTTCAGTAAATAATGTACTTAGATTGCCCTCAAGTAGTTGAAGTTTAGAAGACTGGTGTACTTCTGTTTTATTACCTTCCGATTGCTCCTTTCATCTTCATCTTCAGATGGATCCGACTGGTGTTTTGGGTTATCCATCTGAAGAAATGCTCTGACATCTGGGCTAGAAACACAGTTAAATGCATTAGGACACCAATAACCTACATGATTTTCAGCCATAGAAAAGAAAGAGTAATGCCTTAAACAGTGGTGGACAGAGGAGATCCTCATCATAAAGTTTACACTTAAATTCTGGTAATTAAGGATGGTGTACAAGAAACACTTTTGTAGCAACATAATTCAATTGATGAAAATATTATATACAGTATATAAAAGTTTCCACTTGTGAAAGTTTGACATGGTGAAGTACACATGTTCATGAAGACCTCATGAGAAAATGCTCTGCACAACTGCATTTGAAGGTAATTATTAGAAGAAAAAGAACTATCCAAGTTCTAACTGGCTACCAACTACCAGAAAACCATTTTTCTTTCAACAACTGAAGAATTAAGAGTCATTTTTAGTTTTCCAAAATTAATGAGATGGTGCAACACAATACAGAATGAAATACATCATCTATAACCCATAGAGATGCACATCCTGAGAGATACATGGTAGTAACGTTCCTGGTCCCAACAACTTTAAACCAGAATATTCATCCTTTTGTATTCTAAATGAATTCCAGCTGCGCTGCCAAGACAAACATAAGAAATCCTTCCAGTCAGCTGCATGACAAAAACTGCTCTCCTTCAGGAACTGACAAGAGAAACTGCAAGCTCCCGACAGTATCTGAGGAAATAAGTTTTAATTGCAGCACTGGTATCCAGCTTCTATTTTGGTGGGGGTTAGGGAAGGAAGATTGGGGCAAAAGAGGGAAAATAACAGAATTCTGGGAATCTGCCCCCAGGAAGCAAGGCTTACATAACAGCACATTGAGAAGAACTTAATATCTTAACGACAGCACAATAAGTGATAATGTAACACAAATAAGGCAAAATTAATTCCTAAATAAATGGGTATCACTTATATCCTGTATCTCAAAGAGATGCCTTGAATCTGTCAACTTCCTTCAGCTCACTAAAAGATAGCAGCTTATTAAAGAAGCGTCATACCTAAATTTCAGAGATTAAGCTCTTTGAGAAGGTCTCAGGACAACCAACCCAGAGACAGGAACCTCTGCATGAGCCATTCAGTACAAGAACACTGTCTTACCACATAGCTGCTCCTTCATCTTATCATTAGTGTATATAAAATAATGTAGTTTTATAACAGAATCAGATGCAATTATTTTGCTTTCTACAATCTATTTTGCCCTTCACATGTCTGCAAAGCGAGGCTCAAAAGTGAGAGATGAGCTGTTTCTGACATTTCTCCAGCTACTGTATTTCATATTAGCATTATTGAACCTAACTCATATCATACGCTTATGATCTGCGAAATCTTACTTGTATTTCTAAATCCCATTAAACATCTACTTCAGTTATCTTTAACCTGTTAGATTTAAAGTATAAGGACAAGACTGTTCAGTTTCACACCCACTTCAGTTTAATTCTTCCAATCTTACATAAATTCCAAATTCTGATCTATTTTATGGTATGTTTTGTATCTTGAGTCCAGGAAAACAAAAATCATTGTGGTTTGAATATTGTAGTAATATTGACCCATGATGTAGTAATTTTCTAACTTTTGCCTATCATGAAATCAAGAATAAAAAGTGATGATTAATGTTTTTCACTAGACAGAGTAACAAAACCTGACTTTAATTACCTTTCAGCATTATTTTAGACAACTGGCTGATTAAATAGAGCATGCTGTAATACATCTCAAATAGTTACTATAGTAACTTTGTCCATGAGCGAGTTCATAGCAAAAATCAGCTCAGGCTGAAATGCTGCTATACAGCTGAAGGGTATTCAACGATTTCTACAAGGTGTGGCAACCGGAGGCATAACTGATCAATGTTACATGATCACACCTGTAATTTTAACAATTGAGGAAATTATACAAAAAAGTGGTGATTAAAAAAGTCTGATGTACCATGTTCTTAGGCAAGACTGCAGTGCATTGTGCAAAATGCTGTACAGATTGGTAAGATTTCTATGTTATATTAGCTCACATTCTGTATTAATTCAATGTGTTTTAAAACACACTGGAACTACTCCTAAGATAGCTTCACGTATCAAATTAAAAGGATTGCAAAATCAGTTTAAAAAGGAATGCTCAATATACCTTGCATATATGCTATCAGCAAGTGTTTTCTGTCTGGCTTTCCATGATGGATTGGATAAATTTAGTTTATGGATTACCTCCAAAATCCATGAAGGGGCCCCAAGATCTGCCTAAATATGGCTCTTCTGTGATACTAGCCCTGCATTAGCCTTCCTGCGTAAATACATGAAGCCATAAAGAAATTGTGGACATACTCCAAGATTCATGTAACTTTTGGGGCTTGTTCATATTTGTGGGTAAAATGGTAAGATTAATTGCCAGTGACAAGATGTTGGCGTTCAAGACACATTTCATTTAAATAACAGTGCACAGCTCCCCCCCTTCTCTACACACACTTAAAAACTGCTGTCTTTTTATG
The DNA here is from genome assembly GCF_003343035.1 of Apteryx rowi. Taxonomy (NCBI): domain Eukaryota; kingdom Metazoa; phylum Chordata; class Aves; order Apterygiformes; family Apterygidae; genus Apteryx; species Apteryx rowi. The sequence continues at coordinate 347,574 of NW_020450701.1, read as the reverse complement.
CAAAATACAGGCCCCAAAAGCCATAATGCACTGGAAGATTTTAAAAGAATAGATTAACATAATGAGAGGTTTCCCCTCCCTGATACGGACTGCACAATCTTATGATCCAGGGCTTTCATATTCATGTCCATCTGATTCTGAAACCGGAAAACCTAGTCACTCTAATTCTTTTCTAGTGAACGAATACAGATCCCAGTTCTTACTTCAGGTACTGGTAGCTCATTTCCCAAAGAGGTTGCAAGCTATTGTTATCCCCAAGTTCTTCTTTGACAGTTGTGCAAATGTGCCAGTTTTCATTAAGGAGCTACTTAGGACTATTTTGAAATCATCGTTACATTTTTAATGCATCCTCTATTATACATTTGGATTCAAACAGGTTTTCTTTGAAAGTGTTGTGCTAGACAATTAAATACATTATTTTTTTACAGTGAAGACCTACAACTGAGCGGGAGAGCAGCCCAACCGGAATAGTTGCCCAGTGGTTTAGGCAGCCTCACACTGCTCGCAAGGAACAAACTCCCAGCTCCTATCCAGCATATCAGTCAGAAGCCGGGGAGGCATTATCAGATCTCTACTCCTTATGACCTCTTTTTTTGCAGTATCTGTATTCTGACAATGAGAGAAAGTTCTCCTTCAAATAAAAGTTAGATGAGTAAATGGAGCTTGAAGCTGGTCCACTTAATTCGCAATTTGGCCTAAGCCAATAATCTATCTAGCCCAGTATTCCACCTGACTGTGATTACAGGAAAATCCTGAATCAACCATTACAGGGTGTCTCTCACCTCTCTAATTCACTTTATTTTTTTGCTGGGTTTATTATTGAGAAGTAAGGTTTATTTTTGATACAGTATTCAAAGAACATGACAGACTCAAGAACAATATCTACTGAAGAAAAAAAAAAAGAACATCTCTCAGTGCTGCATTTTTCAGAGAATAATGTAAGCATTACTGTCTTGGACATACCGAATCTGACATTCATGCTTGTCAATTCAGCCATTCAGGTGCCTTCCCTTCCAGAAATGAGGAAGCTGCCACAAACCATCCTTAAGCTTTCACTAAAACAGTTTTCCTAGGCAGGACTGAAAGTATGACATGCTGATACTGGTTTTAGTGCTTAAAAGATTTAGTGGAAGGTGGACTTCCTTAAATCTCTCTGAGAATACACAGAGTGCTCAAAGTCTTCCTTGCATATTACTAAATTATTTTACCTAATATCAAATTTAAATAGCTTTTTACAGCAAAATAGCCCACATGCTTTCTTGAACTATCTGTAAAGACTTAGTTGCCACATATCCCTTTAATAGTCTCCAGCAGGTTTTACCCCTTCCCCCCCACCCCCCAAAAAAACCCACTCACACCCACAAAGTAAAGTTCTGCTATTTCTTCGCTGCTAGCATTTATTAGCACATAGAAATGCCACAGATTATGTAATTATTAATATGATTTGTTGCGATGGAGTACTGCAAAAAAGGGACAGCTGACTCCTTAAAAAATAAAGTATCTCACAGTTATTTAAAAAAATACACCACAGAAATACTATGAAATGAAATGCTTTTGCATTGAACTATGAATCTATTGCTTGTTTTTTCTCCCATGTAAATCACTGTTATTTTAAGGGTGGGGAGGAGGAGGAGAACAGCACAATACAAACTTTAATTTTCTTTTAATTATGGAATTCTGCCTAATAAGCTTTTTATTGCTATTTTTTTTTTAAACACACTTTTGATAGCACCAAAGTCTTTACAATCCCTATTTTTTAATATTGGTTTAAGTTAGTTTTCATGGATCAGACAGGCTAAGTGCCATGTTAAAGAACTTAACAGTCAAATGCATCTGTAGCTGAATCTACAGCACTTAAAAACTCACGAAAATTTAAGGAGGCAACTGGATTTGAATTTTGTTTGTTTGCTTTTTTAAACAAGCACACAATTTTGTGATGTGTATTAAAAAAAGAAAAGCACTGTTTTACCTTTGGAGAACGAATATAAGATGTTTTGAGACAAAATATTTGGTAGTTGAACATACAGACAACCAAACAGGGGAGGGACTGTAGGAAAGAATACCTTTTTTTTTAAATTTATTTATCAATTTAACAAAACAGATTAGCTTCCAACAGCAGTTATTTTAAACTGCTTTTCATTCTTTCCCAGAGAAGGACAATGTTATGATCAGCACCCTGACACTATTTCCTTTACTGGAAAACGATTCCATCATAAAGACTTTGTTTTGTTTAAAAGTTTTTTCCACTTGTCACAAGGAAGTATATATAAAATGCTTCCAAAAAAAAAGGAAAAAAGAAAAAAGGAAGTACGTATTTCAGGTTAACAGGACATTAAATAGTTCACTTGTTGGAAAAAAACATCTGACTGCACACTGCAGCAGGATTCCCTGCTGGAGATTGTTTTGCTTTCTGTGGGAAATGAGCAGTTCCACAGGCTGTACAGACAGACAAGTTAAGCAGAGCATATGTACTGAAGAAATTGACTCATCACTAAAGCCAAATGTAGAGCGTCACTGTTTTACTATTTTTAAGCAACAATGAAAGCTTCATGGATGTATTTACTTTTTAAGTTTAAATTGATTAGGAATAGATTTAAACTTAAGGAAAAATGTTGTTTACCCCCAAAATCAGTCCACACACAAAACCGGATTTAACTGGAGCTGTTTAAGGCACTATTACCATTTCTTACTGATTACTGTCCCACTGATGGAGGTTAACACACCTACAGTGTGGAGAACAGTTTGCGTGGAAACTTCTTCACATGCTTCAGGCAGGTCAGCTTGGTTAGCCCAAGCCACCTACATAAGCTGATTAAGCTACCTGGTTAACACGCTTAAAACAAATTCTGGAGCGCACACATTAACTACACTAACAGAATCAGGCTGGAAATGACTTTCTCCCAGAAGGGCAACATAATCAGCAAATAATGGTGAAGTTCTCAAACAACACAGCTGTCAGCAAAACAAACACCTGCTCTACAGCAACAGAGTTCACACTGGAATCTGCACCCCTTGAACTGAAAATCAGGTAATGAGATGTCTGCAAATTGATTTGTAGGTAAGTTTTGAGAAAACAAAAACATTTTCTATTGTTCATCAGTCTGTCTAGATTCTTCTTATAGGAAAGAACCACCATATTAAAGATTAATTATTATACTTAAAAGCACTGAACAGGTACAATGTATTTTCTAGTTAAAAGTACTTAATTTGCAATTTTGTATTTGGCATCCCATATCATTTATATAGTCCTTACAAAATGGAAGTGAAACTACTTACTGGTTGCATAGTTCTGGCTGTCTAACTAAATTTTGAATGAATTCATTCAGTCCTGCTCTTCTCTGTTTAATAAAATCTGAAAAAAGATAGATTTATTAGGAATGATCAGTCAACTCATGAAAAAGACTTATTTTCAAATTTGGCTTTTTTTTTTTTTTTTTTTTTTTTTAGGACTTAAATGTATATCAGTTAAAAAGAGAGAGGTCAGAACAGGATTGGTTCCACATATGAAAATCATGAGCTTAAATGCATTGAAGGGAGGTGAGAGATCAAATTTCAGTTTCTCTGTAACACCACTTGGAAATAGAAACACACTAAGTCAGGTGGACTGAAGGTTCAAAGTGCTTCAAGAATAGCGTGCGACCGCAGTGGACTAAGCTGTGCACTCACGGCAGAGGTGAGCCTTTCGGGCCCCGATTCTGCTCAGCAAGAAGCCGCGGGCAAAACTTGACTTCAGTGGCACAAGTCAGGTTTGTACATGAACAGTCCCACCGAGCAGCATATTTCTGTAATAAATGCATGGCAGTGGGAAAGTTGCACAATCCATGTAGCCAGCAGGCACTCAGATGTAAGCACTGAAGATAATTAAATAAAATGCTTCTTTTCCATTTTGGACATCATCTCTAATTTAAAAAAAATCCTAAGAATTTCCACCCTCATCCAGTTTAAAACATTTAACTTTCCTTTAGCACTATGGAAAGATACAAGCAGGACTTGAAATAGAAAAAGAGATCTATCATGGAATAAAGTGCAAAAGAGAAATACATTGTCTTTCATTGTTCATATCAATAGAAACCATTCATTTTCCTCATACAAATTGTGTATTTTAACTTCTAAGGTATTCCAATGAGACTCTTTGTCATAGGTAAGTTACTGGTAACTACTAAAATTCTTAAAAGTTATATTTCAAATATTAAAACATTAATGTTTTTTCAGGAATATAATCTCTAAATCCTTGTTAGGGTACTTAATATCCTAAATTACTGATATCCAACAGGGAGGGAAATTTGCATAAGGTTTTTTGGGAGTTACCAACATCAGCAATTTCAGTACAGTGTATGTAGAAGGCAATCAGCTGCTCCAAACCTAAAAAATTATCTATGTTGTTGAAGCTAAAACATCTGCATCGCCTCAGCTAAAATGTATTCTGTAATTTTCTAGTTTTTATTCTGCCTGGATTCTATGATTTCTTTCTGCCCTGTTTTTAAAGTTAAAACAAGGTTAATTTTGAAATAACCTAAGTGACACTAAAAAAGAGCGTTAAGGTGATTTTGTAACATTTTGTAACAGATAGTATTTTTGGTATTCTTTGGGAAAGGGAGATTTTACAGTTTCACTCTATTGCACTTTCAGACTCCAATGTGTTAGTACAATTCTGCATACTGGAGCTGCACATACAAGCCTGAGCTGACAAAAGTAAAACACTTTTTTCAAAAATCTCTAAAATATGTAAGTTATTTCAGAAGCCAGCAGAAACATTACATCAAAGCTCTAGTAAATAAGTGTAAGAATTATTTAAATGAGCATCATGGCTCTCTCTCCACCCTGCTCCCCAGCAACAGGAATCTTGAGAACAATTTAGTTTCTCATGCTTCAAGGATTTCAGGACAGTTCCTGGAAATTCAAAACAAGTCTGAGGACTATGACTGTGTGTTTCACATATATAGTTTTAATACATCTTTAATTTATTTCTCTCATTTAAACAACATTTTCCTAAATTTGACTCCAAGAAATCTACCTGTATATTTGACTGTATAAGAGACTGACTGCATGCCATTACTAAGTTTCCAGCCAGCTCTGAGAACCCCAAGGTAGGAGAAAAGGAAAGAAACTAAACAAAAAAAGAAGTTCATCTAGGTGCAATATGTGTAGGACTTTTGGAAATCCTTTACATTTTCATCAGAAGAAGACATTAGAGCAAGGTAAGCCTGGATGCTTGCTTTGCTAAAATGATTATTTGAATACAAAATGAAAAGGAAGTTTCATGTCAGGATCCAGATGAATAACGGTGTAACAGCCAGAAATTAAGATGGCTAAATAAATAAATAAATAAATAGAAGCCCAAACCAATACATCCCAAGAAGATCAACACAAGAAGGTCAACACATTTGGATCCATTTGTATTTAGGCAAAGGAATACATGAAAAGCCTGAAACGGGTGCAGAAGGAGGTGAAACAACAAGCATAGATATCAGAGAAGGCAGAGCACCAAGCAAGCCGGGGAGAGCACTGGGATGCCAGCGACTAACAGGAAGATCCTTAAGTATCAAGGGTCTGAATGAAGGGTATAAATATACAGAGCAAAGGCCTGGCCTGCCCATTTGCTTTTGTATTCATCAGTGGTGCCACTTAGGTTCATTTAATGCACTTTAAGAGTGACTTTCCATTAGTATTTTGATGTGGGCAGAGCAAGCTTAATTGGGGCCTATCAATACAAACTGGATCACATTGCCTTCATATCAGAGCGGCTTCTATATGTGGAACAACAACAGGAAGAGGTCCATTTTCATCTAAACTGTACAAGGAAGCACATTTAGATAGAGGGAGTTCAAAGGCCTTCTAAGATAAGTCCTTTAGTTATTTCATTTTCCAAGGGGAAAAGTCACACAAGGCAAGGTTGAAATTTATTAGGCATATGTTTACAAGAGCCTGTTTTTTTGGCTTTTGCTTTTATCGCAGAGATTACACCTGCCAGTTCAGTATCTCTCACAACCCTGAATATGGAAGGATTGGGAGGAGCTACTGCACTCTGCTAGAGAGCTTCCAGGCCACTAAGGAATAGGTTGTTCAAGATCACGTGGTAGACTGCCTAGGCTAACTTCTGTCTGTGACTAAGTATGACTACACTTTGCTTTAGCCACTGTTTTGGGACTGCTGTAAAACTGATGGAAGACAGCTTCGTATAGGCTGGATTAGGTCCAGTGCTGCATATAGAAACTGACAGAATGAATAAAAAGGTTATAGCTTACCAGGATCAAAATTGTCTCCAAATATTCTTTTAGCTGGAATCTTCAGGTTCATAGTGGGAAATTGCTTCTTTAGCTGCAAATAAAACACATACAGTTGTATTGTGCACAGGCATCCAAGTATCTAGGAATAATCGCATCTGATTTCCGATTTCTGATGAGTTTGAACATCTGATCATTAGTAATTCTGCTGCTCTCTGCCATCTTCTCTATTCATACATTCAGCAGAAAACAACCTGCACTCAGCTTGTTTAGGCAAGTCACATACCTTTTTAAATCCAAGGGCTATCTCACTTTAGAAAGCTATGGACTATCTTCTGCAGTATTGCCAAAATGAATTCCTACTTACCCCAGACTAAAAAAATTGGCTAGAATTTCTGTGTTTGTTTATTCTCTTTTCTTCCTCCCTCAATCCTCTCGCTCTCCCTTTTTTTATTTTCCTTCTTATTCTTGCTTTTATAGGAAAGTATGTGTGAGGTTTTAAATGGGTTGGGGATATAGGCCTTTAGATTTTTTTTTTTTTTTTTTTTTGCACAAGCCACATTCCAAAGCTTTAAGAGCAACAGGTGATCTACCCCTTAAGTCAAAGCTGTAAATGGATGAAAAACCTATGGCTTATTATGCTACACCTGACAATCTGATTATATGTTACATTTAGTAATCAGGTTAAGATTATATGTAAGAGGATTGAAATTATAAAAAAAAATTGTCATGAGCAAAGTCTTGATTACATTCACTTCATCTTCAGGTGCTCGCAGGAAGAGCAATATTATTCATCTTCTTTAAGAGAGAAGTTTTCTTATACAGTAACTGGCAGCTCTTCTTTCCTTAGAAATGTCAGTATCTCCTCCAATTAGCAATCCAAGTTCTTCTTGGTGTACTACACTACATGAATTATGAAGAACAAAATTTGGACAAAATGCCCTCCCTTTCTCCAGTTAGCTTCCCCAGGACCTCCCCCTCTACATGCATTAGAAAAAACAGGGCTGAACAAGTTTCAACAGAGCAATGTCAATCTTAATGGGAACAGAATAGAAACATGATCACCAAAATGTCTGTTTAGCACTCTGGAGGTCTTGAAAATGGGACATTTTGTTTTCACATCACCTTCAGGTCTATCCAAAGATTCATACAAAAGCATGACATGGTGTATCTTGGATGACTTCAGCTCAGACCTTGTAAGACAGCTCCAAGCTCACAGTGCCTGCATTTGTACACTGCTGTCACACATAGATCATGTAAATACAATAAGGCAGAAAGGAGAAATGCCTTTTTCTCAGGGGGGAAATGGAACGGGTAAAGATGCACAGTTAAGCAGCTCATAGTATTTTTTTTTTTTTAAATGCAGATCACAGAGAATTATTTCTTCTTTTGTTAAAACAGAAATAGTGGGCTCTAACCATGAAGAAACAAAGAAAAGCACCGATACAGGGCATAGCTGAGAGCAGGTATTATCCCTGCTTGCCCACTATGTAAAAAGGGCAAAATCCTCTTCTAGCAATGAACCAAAGAAATTCACAGTCAATTGCTGAAGAGGCCTATTTTATTTTAAAGAATTAAAAAAGAAAAGAGAGGACCATGGCCATAGCCATGAAATTTGGCTAGGAAAAGGCAGGTAGCAATTGCCATGATTGACTTTGCAGAAAGTTTATATTAAGAAATAAGGATTTGTTCACTGCTTTCAATCCTTGGAAGTAAAACACTTATTAAGAGAAATTTACCTATCTAGTTGTTTTAAGTTGAAGAATGATTTTTCCCACCGCAAACACATACACATTTCAGATGTTTTGACAACGAGGAAACTGGAAATTTCTCTCACTAGACAACAATCTTGAGCAACAATGAAAAAACAACAACCACCAAGTGGATTTTCAGTTTGAAATTCAAACAAACCAGAGTTTAAACAAAAACACCTTGTCGTTTTGTTTAAACAGGTTCCTTCAGTTGTTGAATGTTGCCTCAAACTACTCAATAAGGGCATAAAACATAGCAAATAAGTGTTACTCTGTACTATTCTGGTATGATTCCTTAGCCTCCCTTTTTCTTACCGTATTGTAGAGTTTATCAAACTCTGCATACCGTCTGAAGACAAACCATTCATTTCTGCCAACTGAGACCAACACTTTGTAAACCTGCAGTAACACAAAGATAAAGTTAATGCCAACAGCAAAGTTTAAGAAAACCCACTCGGTTTAATCCCAGGGTGAAAAAAAAGGGCAGATTGCTAAATTTATCATGTAAACATATTCACTAAACTATATGCTTCTTGCAACAAAGTCATGTAAACACCAACCCAAAAGATTAATAGAAAAATTAAGAGAGTCTGGCTTCTTGCAAGATAAAAAACAAAACAAACAGTAAAGCTGACTCCATGAACTTTCGTAACGTCATGAAATTAGTTCATATCTAACAGGAACACTTGGCCATCAGATACCAGTCTATACCAGAAGTGTGGAGAAAGCCATCAAATTCCCGATATGCTGAAGGCATTGATACAAGAATAAGTCATGGCTTCTTGCTCTAAAGTAATCCAGGTCCTGCTATAAAATTTGTTACAACCCAATAATCCATTAAAGGAAGCGAAGCATTTAAACACTGAAGATTGCCCTAATCAAAACCAAGAGACCAAGCACAGACAGAAGGCAGGTGCAAAGAGAACATCTTGAATATACATTATGGTCAGTATCCTAGCAGATGGTTGGGGACTTGGACACAATTGTTCTGGGGGAGAGGGGGAACCAATAACAACAACAAAAAAAACAAATTCCCACTGCTGTGGCTGAGAGGCAGCACAGATTTAATAATACACTATTTGGGGATCAAGGGAGGAATAGCTGGAACCTGCTGCAAAGTTCAAATCCCAGGACAGAAGAGAACTCTAATAACTAGGCAAACTGTCTCATAAAACTGATTGCCAGCTGAGCGTCCTGAAGGCTTCTCCTGCCTCTGAGCAAGACTCTTCCCTCTTTCCTATACAATTAGCTGAACTCCCTTCCCCACCTTCTTGTGCTTCCAAAAGGAGCACGACTATTCCTGTAGGGGAGAGGATAGGTGCAGCAGGGAAATGGGAGCAGAAGGCTGCTACTTCCTGATCTAGAAAGATGGGCTGATGCTCCAATCTTCCCTCCCTTCTGTCCTGCAACAACAGCTCCACCTTCTCCTTGTAACTGCCGCAGTGGAAGTGGCAGCCACCACCATCAGTTCCTTAGCCCGAGATCTGCATTCATGCTATGTTAACTGCTCAAATACTTACTCTCAGTCTGGGGAAGACTGGATGAGGAGGCTGGATGGAAACTTTCAGTAGAATGCTGATGAGACTCTGCTTAGAAAACTCATTTTCCTTTATACTGCTAAGCATGTGTTAGCATAAAGACATAAGCCTTCTAGAGCCTACCCAAGGTCTGTAAATAGCAAAAGCTTCAGCTGCAAAGGGAGGCTGAAGTATTGCCCTCCTGAACCAAGTACCTTGTATATCAATCAAGTCTTGCAAACAATGCTCAAACACAAAAGCTCATCACTTCGCATAACTGCAATGCCAACAAGCTTAAGCGGCAGGCCACGGACATGGTCTTAAATTAGTGAGACAAGATGCACAGACTGTGGAATACAGAGGCCAGGATAACCTAAGATACAAAATGATATCCCTTCCCCTATCCCCCAACAACCTCATGATTAAAACTGCTTTGCTCTTGGAGCAGCCAGCCATAAAGATAGGTAGACAGATAGTATTTTGACATGAGAGCATGCAAAGGCAGAGGGACCGCAAGAGGTCATCCAGTTCACACCAATACCCAAGCTCTTGCACACTCACAAAGAAGAAACTACAAGTTCAACAGTTGTCAAAGCAGTAAACAGTAAGAAAGCATACAGTAGCTACAAAGGATTTGATAAAAGCCAAAATCCTAGCAAACCTTTGGGTTGAATTATTACTATCAACTACACCTAGATAATAATTGAGAGATAGTCACAGTGCTCATTTCTAGGAAGGCAGGAAAAAAAAAAAAAAAAAAACCCTACCCTAACTATTCAAATCCAATGATACCAAAACCAGTCTTAGAAAACTCCTAAAGAATAGACAAGATGTACCCACAACTAATAATCTGTGGTTAAATAATGTAATGCTTTGAGGGGTAAAAACAATTCCTGAAAACATTGTCATTCTGATAAACTGCCTTTCCAGATCTGGATTGGACAGGTCCCAGTTATTTCTAGATGTGATAGACAGATTTCTTCATGAAAGAAGTCACTGAAACAAAAAGGCTTTCACAGAAACAAAAAGGCTTCACTCTCCTGGATTAAATATTCAAATGAAAAGGTAAGCAAAAAGGTAGGCTGAATGTTTTTCCATTTCAAGAGAGAGCAAGCACTGAAAAACTAAGGAAATTAGTTAGCAACTGTCAACAAAATAAAAAAAACTCCGTAATTTTCATGCAGCAGAGGCTTGGTATTACGGGTCACAAATGTAAAACATCTGAGACAAAAGTTCCAGATTTAATGAGAGGAATAGAACCATTGCAAAAGATTTCACAAGGAGTGTCTAAATGATTGGGGTGTGAGAGGAGACAAGAGAACAGGTCAGAAGAGAAAATTTATCCTCAGACATCAAACAGTGTAGGGATAAGAGGAAGAAATCCAAAATAAAGCTATTTGGTAAAACTGGGCAACAGAAAGGGCAACAGCTTCATAGCAAGGACAGAAGAGCAATTAATATAGCCTAGATACAGTCCAAAACAACTATTTTGCCTCTTTTCAAGAAGAACATGGATACTGAACATTCAGAAAAAGACAGGAGAGTGAACCAGAGTGGGTAAAATAAAGAGGCAGGCTACCATGAATTTTACTCTACTAGAATGAGGACTGCACAGGGACGTGATTGCTTTTTCAAAATGCTTCAGCAGGGTAAACGTGAGGAAGAAAGAAGAGGTATTAAAAGCTAAGTGGCATACACTTGTCTTTTTCTCTGGACTGACATTATTAATTTATAGTTTCTATTCAGACCAGTAAGATTCCAGAATAGCCTCATAATAGAAGCAGTAGTGATAAATAATGTACGTGATATTAAGGTAAAGATTATATAAAACCGTCACCTGAAGCCTCTCCTAGCCTATGTCCTTTTAACCTCTTCTTTCACCTTAAGGCTTTAACGCTCTTTATGGCAATGGCACTAACATTGCTATCAGAAACAGACAGCTATGCCTGCTCTAAGTTTGTTCAGAACTGAGAGCCTGTGTGTCACTGTCCGCCCCCCTCCCCAAAGCAGTGCTGACGGGCTCCAGTCATCACCTCTTCCCTGGCTTCGTTGAAGAGTAAAAGCCACTGACAGATGCACTCTGGTATTCACAGTTCCTACCACAAAGCACGACCCTCACTTCTGTTATTAAATCCTAAAACATACATGAAAAAAATCAAAAGCTGGGTTGTGAAAAATAGTTCTTGTCAAGCTGCGAATTACTCCTTGAGGTAAAAAGCAGGAGAGGCAAGACAAGGTGTACTTCCACACAGCACAAGCTAGGCTGGGTTCCCTCTTTTCTTTCTCTCCCCCCAAATTCTGAAGTTTCCTGCTATTACTGGGACAGCTTTCTAGAAGGCATGCCCAGAGAAAGGACCTCTAAGCTGCAAAAGTTGTCAAACAGATTTTCTTTAGTTAAATTGACCCGGAAATCAGAATACTACTACCTGCCACAGATGTAGCACACTGGCACATTTTAACAGACTGCCAGCAGTGAGACAGTAAAACAAACCCGTTCTGCTAAAAAAAAAGTTTAGACTTTTATGGAGTTTTTCCTGCTGGTTTACTTTGAGTTTCCCACACATACAGCAAGTTAAAATATTAAGTAAATTCTCTTTTGCTTGTTCCCTTTACCAGCATACCCCTGCCCCAAATTACATCTTGATAAACGCGAATATTTAGGCTAATCAAATTGCATTCTTGTTTCTCTAAGGAAGGGAGGGGAGGAGGAAAGACAGATAAATAACTCCAAGTAAATTTTTGTTTTGTAATATTCTTCAGGCAGCAATTGAGTCTAACGGTGTTTACATTCCACTTTTGAAGAGTGACTAATTCATACACACAAAAAAAAGTAAAAATAGAACAAGCTTGGAGGAAGTTGCACAAGAGCAATGAAACAGATCAAACTTTTTCAAGGGAGTATTATGATGTCTTTATATCCTAGTAGACATACAAGCAAAACCAAAATCCATCCCACACTGCTATATTTTTCAGTCTGCAATGCAAAGAGTTTCCCCACAGAATGGGAAGTAAAGACTTCACTTCCAGAAAGCAAGTCAAACAGGGAGACTAAAAAAGGAAGAGAGGGAGGAGAAGGGCAGGGGTGGAAATGGGAACAGGAAAGGAAAAAATTCACAGGGATTAGAATTGGAAAATGGGAAGGAAGAGGAGAAAGAAAGGTCTTTCAAAAAAGGTGATGTTTTAAGATATTTTTACACAAAAATTACAAAAGTGTAAGATACCCATGAGAAAACTGCCTTGGCCTTAAAAAAAACCCTCAAAACCTTTATTCCTTTACGAGATTTTTCATGTAAAATTATGCAAAAATTCCAAATTTCAATCTGCTTTGTTACCAAAATGCTACCCATACATTTAGGACATTTATGTACCTAATATGAGAAAATGCTAGGATTTGGGGGAAAAAGAATCAGAAATTTGTAAAGCCAAATGCTTCCTGCAGAAAATACAGGTAAACACTGTAAAATATTCACAGCTTCTCATATTGCAAAGCCTGGTGTTTATTATGGCCAGTACTCACAAGAGCAAGTGAATGGATTTCTGTAACCTGTAATAGCAAGCTTGCTAGCAAAACCAAGTAACACTTCAAGGAAAATGCATAGGCTATTAATGCTTACAATGCTTATATTTGTATATACTTACAGTAAATCTTTTTTTCTTCTCTCTGTGTTCATCAGAGCTGGGAATGCTAACACTTGGGCAGCTTTCTTTGAGATCCATTGTATATGTTCTTTTGACAAATTTGTCACAAGATTTTGCTTATGGTATCACAAACAGAAGACAGCTTCAACGGTATTGATCCAAGATATGCAACTTTTCTTGAAAAAACGTTAATTCCATCATGTAATCTTAAAATGAACATAAAGGAAAAATTAGGCACAGGAACACTTAATTCACAGTGCTAGAACTTGCAAGACAAGAACTTTTCCTGGCAGGAAATACAGTGCACTATGCATATACACAGCTATAAATGCTATGATCTTGTAAACTGCTTCATGCTTGCAATCCTTTGTCCTTTCTCTAAAAGCACTGAAGTTCTCTGAGAACACAAGCGCTCCCAAAAAGCATTGTGTTGCGCAGACATATTGGAAACAGATTTGATGTCCACTACAGAGAATACACTGAAGCCCAAAGCTAGAGCATGGAGAAATAATTAAAGACAACATCTGGGTATCAAACATCTGAGAAAAGCTACTAACATGTACACTCAGAACAGTTTATTTTAAAAGCAAAGTTTTTTCAATTGCATGCGTTGGTACTAGAGGGCATTTCAGATTTGTCAGAACATGCTGAGCATGGCAATTATGCCATCAGAGACGAAAGAAGACATGAGAAACAAAATATCTTTTCATGTGAATTTTAGAGGGACACAGGTAGCATCACGTTGTTTGTCCGAACATTTACAGTCTATTTTTAGAGCAACACTGATGACTGCTGTAGCTGACACAGGGTCTGCGCCCGCACTGCCCCCTGCCGCTACTGGGCACGCTTTGTGTTTGACAGCGCTGTGCACACGAAGGTCGTCCAGTCCCTTCAGCAGGACACCGAACTTCCCCGTAGAACTTCCGAGAACAAGGGAAGAAGGGCAAAAGCCAGGAAAGAGGATGAAGCCATCAAAAAGGCAGAGAGAACTCGGTACTAACTAAGCGTCCTTTCACTCACTGAGACACAGTATTCTGCAGGCCTGCCTTGAGCACACTGCTAAATGTTTCACTGGACCACACTGCAAATACAAGGAACTTTAGTACTGCCTAAAAGCACCAGAAATTCATGCTTTCTACCTACAAAACCCTGTTCAAGCCTGCATGGCCATTTGAAGTCTTTTAGTGAACGCAGCTCAGCTTTTAGCACAGTATGTGTCTGACCGACTTATAAACACGAGAAAAAATTTTAAAAAGAGAGGAGACCTCAGTTCTCTTCAAAACACCCAGAGGAAAAAGGAGCACCCAGTTCAACATTTGGCTCCTATTTTTTTAAAATAGGGAAGTATAAAAGTGAACTGCATATTTCATACCATAAATTTCCAAAAAGCACAAACTAATCTGATGTAATTCTGCTATTACAGAGACACCCATATTTGTGTTGGCAAGAAGGCCAAAGCCCCTGGAATCCAGTGAAAAGATTTGCTCTTGATACCCAACTAGTCTTAGTCCGTTGACTATTTTTCTTGTTCTCAAAAGCCAGATCATCTCCCCGATTCAAACTTTATGTTATTATTCCTCCTGCTTAATTTTAAATTACGCATTTTTAAAAGACCTATATGGTGACTATAAACAAAACGGAGTGTTTGAAACCACTGTAATCACAGCTAAGTGACAGAACAGCTATACTGCAACATATTCAACTACTTTTAGTTATGCCTGCATTTGCCTTAATTTGATTGTTCCCTGCTTCACTGATTAGGAAATCATAGGGTTGGGCTATTTTTTTCTTATTATTTGACTATAACACAGTTCATCTAAACCAGTTACAAAGACCTAGAGCTTCGAAGGAGGGGTTCTTTTCCTTTGGCAAGCTGCTGTTAAAAGCCTTATTACAATAAAAAACAGTTCCCATTTTACCCAATTTCATACAGGCATGTGATTAAGACTGTTCTTCACCCATTCCCACACACTGCGTCTAAGATCTAAAGTGTAACTTCACTCTTCTCCATCGTAGGAGGCCCCCCTCCCCCCAAAGTCAATGGGCACAGCTTTCAGCAAGTGTTTTACTAGGCTTAGACTTTACTAAGCACTTATGTCAATCTTTAGCCACTTCAGGTACAGCTAGAATTGAGCACAAGTGCTGGTGTTTATCTGTCTTCCTGCTCACCACATAAAAACAAGCGGCTCTTTAAAATGGATTCAGTGTTCCTTAATTAATATCATTCAGTGTCCTTCTCCTTTTGTAGACTGACTTTCATTATAAAAGGTTCCTACCATGCTTGTATTCATTCTCACAATATAGGTTGTACTTCTCTCAACCCTTTCATTTTTGATTCTTGGTGTCCTAGTTTTAAATACCACTACAGGAGCAGTATGGATTAAAAGCTGTAGTCCACAGAACATCTCTGAACAGATGTGAAATAAAGCTCATTCTTAAGTTAAAAGTTCTAGGGGAAACAAAAGGAGGAAGCATCACTCAGATTAATTCAGAATGAATGTATTCGTCTTACTGGGGAGAAAATGAACAAGTCATTTGAAAAGCTGAAACTGCAATAGTCATATTCCTTTTCTTAAGCTGCCTGTAAGACCACTAGCTGTGATTATTTTTTTCCCTTGAGGCACCTCCTGGCCCAGCCGTGCCTGGGTCACCAACACTATACGGAGCTTGCAAACTTGGAAGAAACACATTATCAGTTTGCCATTAAGATCTGGAGGATCAGAGCTTGCTTTGAACTTCTATTTGCCAGAAGCATATTAGCTCTCAAGAGCTCGTTTAAACTGAACTACAGGTCTAACTAGAAAAAGAGAAACAATTGCTTTAATTCCTAAATCTTTGCCATGCTGTAGGTTAGGAACACAGTTGCAGCCTTAGTAGTAGATAAAACCACTAATGTTTTGGCAATTACATGAAATAATGACAAAAAGCAGAGACATCTATTCGTCCACACCCTCAGAAGTGCTAACTGCAGCTTCTTGAGGGTTGCCAGGTTTTGGCAGAAGGGCAATACAGGTGAATTTAATAGACACTGTCAGTTGAGACGTCTCTGCCTCTGGTTATAGCTTTTTCTGTAAGTAAGAACAAGAAACCCCCAGCCTCAACTTCCATGACAGGCAGAAAGGAGAAGGAATTTTAGAAAACCAGGTTACAAAATAAATACGCCTTAAATCACACTTGAGCAGTAGTGAAAGAGCATGTAGATAACATAAAACATGTCAGCACTCAGAACGTTTGCCACTAGTTAAAGCTTTCAAGTCACTACAGTATCCAAGTCTGGAAGAGGGAAAGGCACAAATGAGTACATTAAAGAGAACAGAAAACATACTCCTCTGCAGACCTAGATGGTAAGAAGCATTAAAGAAAGCTGCATACGTCTTGGTAACAGCAATGAATCCTAAAAAAGAACAGAAGTCATGCATCCTTCTGGCAAAGTTTCAAGGCTATCAAACAGCTATGCTGTTCACTCCCTCCGTGGTGGCTGTCAAAAAGTAAACAGCATTTTCATTGTTTCCTGGGGGAAGTGGCAACAATGTCAGATTTCAGGCTCACCCTTGCCTCGGGTGAAGTAAGAACATGGCAATAACAGAACCCTGCCACTATGAAAACACACTGAGATCTACAGTACCCAGAAATGAAGAATTTATTGAAAGCCTTACACTAAAATACTTCAGGTGAGCTCAGAAAAGTTACATGCAATGGACAAATACGTCTAGTGACATAGGGCAGCCTTTTCTCACTCCTTTCCACGTAATCTAGGCCCAAACTGTAATACAAAAGGTTTCTAAAGTTTAATCAGATTATTTCAAAGAGTTTTAAAATCATTTTTCATGGTTAAGGCCTAAGGATGATACCATCGCACAACCATAGACCCTTTTTCTGGGCAGTTATGTACCAAGAATGCTCAAAACTAGATTAGGAAGCTAGGTACTCACCTGCTGCCTTTGTAGCTGCAGTTAATAGCCAAATTGCCTTAAAATCCTCTGATTATACTGATGCCAGTGTAAATCAGCTATCTTGTTCACTCCAATTCTTTGATTAATATAAGCGAAGAGAGAGAAGAACAGTCAGCAAAGGGGATGAGATAGCAGGTTTGCAAGCATACTTGAAGAATCAGCAGGAGTCTCGCTCTCCCTTTCTCACTCTCCTACGGCTACAGGACAGGCACGTGCCCTACACACTAATCATCCACCTAGAAAGGCCTACTCTAGCACTGGGTCACAAGCAAAATCAGTTGCTGAAGTCTCCACCCAAGGATGAGTCCGATTACAGGAGGAACCTGCAGAAACCAGAGCAAGAGGTAACAGACAGTCCTATTATTTTCCCTATACGTTACTATGCTCCCTCATACTTTAGGGAAAGTGTCATCTTTGGTATGCTTTTCATAAATTCCTCAGCCTTGTCCAAAAATACCTGATAGTTACTCAACATATTACTGGACATTGCACAATTTTTGAAAAAGCCCAGAAAGTCAACTTGTTCTCGGCTGCTGTATGATGAAAGGGAGAGCCCCATGCACTTGGTACAAGACCAGCAGCTGACACAGGAAATGGGATATTCAGAGTCCACGGCAATGGAAAGACAGGTTGAGGGACTGGCCAGGGACTGCTAACCTGTAAAGAGACACAGCTGGCCAGAAGCCATTGAGTAACCGGGTTCTAAAGAAATCAGGTTTCACGCAGGCCACCCTTTTAAATACCCTATTTGATTTTAATACAAGAACACTAGATAACACAGTGTAGATCTCTAGAAATATTACAGCTGAAGAGAAAGGAGAGCACACACCAAAATACCTCAGTCAATCATTGGCTTATTTCCACGCTCCCTTCTAACTACAATTTAAGAGGAGAATTAAGAAGAATTCAGCCACTGATACAAGGGAAAGAAAGCCTGTTCCCTGTATATACACCCACCACCTTGGTGTCGTTTTTTTTTTCCCCTCCTTGTCTTTAGCAGCACCACTATGGAAAGCAAACCACTACTCAGCAACAATTTGGGCAGAGTCCAATAAAACTAGTCTCATTCCTTCTACAATAGAAGAGGCTAGAAGATAAAAGTGAAAACTGAACCAAGGGAAAGAAGCAAATAACTCCTCTTGTCTCTACTACATCAAATTTACTTTGGAGAAGTCAGGCAAACACTTACTTCCCACGATCCTAGTGCACTCAAGAACAGCCCTTCTCCCTGCTCCACCTCTCAAAATTAGCTCCAGTAAATTACTGTAACTGGAATACAACAAGATTCATGGTTTGCACTGGATCTATTTGCATTCGTGTTTATTAGATGACAGAATACAGATTCTTTGCTGTAGTAAGCAAACCCTGAATAACAAAATGGGCCTTCAAAGCAAATAATATTGTCAATAAAGGTGGTTATCTTTTAATCCTGAACACAGGTCCATAATAATTTCATCCTTAGCCTGTGTTCACAGTACCTGGAAAGGTCACTATGTGCCTCAAATGGTGTGACTTATATAAATGGCATATCAAACAAAAAATCAAATTAGCATTACACATGCTACCTGCACATATTTTTGGCTTGCCTCTTCAGCCTTCCTACACAGCAGGTCCAATTAAAGTTAAATGTAGATGCTTACGGATAGCACAGATCAAAAGTTGCAGCAATAGCACCTTGAGCTACTTTCACAAGGTCTTAACCAGCCACTTGCAGCATATTCAGTTCTACATAAGAGGGCAGTCAGGCTCCAGTAAACACAGAGCAGATAATTCCAGCCTCATTTTGCCCCTCTTGACGAAGATTAAGTCAGAGAAACCCAAATTCCAACTCAACATTTTTTTACACAGCCTTGGACAAAAGACACCAACTGTTCTGTTTCACTACACAAAAAAGGGAGAATTTTGATCTGAGACAGATGTTATCACCAGTGCTTTGGACATGGAGACAGTTACTGGATTTGATGTGCTATAATTGGAAAAAAAAGGTAAAATCTGCACAACATAATATCTCAGGATTAAAATAAATAAGTAAATGTACATCAAAGCTACAGCTCTCAATCCAGAAAACACACTTTTGAAGTCTGTGCTCAGAGTTCATGACTACCCTGCAGAACCATCAAAGCTGTTGGACAGTAAAAAGGTAACTATTTTATATCTGAATATAAAAGACATATAAGAAAAAGAGCCTTTGGCAATACTCAGATTGCACGCCCAGTTCACCACAACTTGATTCCTCATGTTACATTAATGCAACTACAGTTAGTATTTTATATCCATTTTGCAAGGACAGATTACAAACTCCTACAGGTAAGAGTTTGGACCTCTCATATATTTTAGTCCTGCTGCACAGAGAAAAAGATGGTATTACAGATCTACAAATATAAGGATATAGAAAACATTTGCTTATGCATGTATAATACAGTTCGATCCAAAAACATCAGACGTGACAAGGCTGTAATTTACAATCAAAGGTGCAAATTAAGGCTGGAAAACAGTTGCAAGTAACACAATTCAGCATCATCATACAAACACTGATGACTTTTTCAGCTTTAAAGTGTCGAGGCAGTAAAACAACTAGTACTCTTCACTAGTTACTACATGCAAGTTAAATGTGCCAAATTTCTGACCTAATCAGGTATCTCACAATGTCTTTAAGAAACAACGAGGTCAGTTTTCTAGATTTAAATTATTAGAAATACTACACATATGTAGACTAACATGGACAACATTAATAGCAAACTTTTAAATATGCTCGCCAAGAGCTAATGGCATTTCTTCCTGAAATCTAAACACATCTTAAAGACTTCAGGAAAACCATTCCTTCTCCCCCCGCAACCTTCCTTATTTTAATTAGTACATGTTACAGTCATTAAAAAGACTGATGTTCAGGTGAACACGTTAAGAAAAAAAAAAAAAGAAAAAAGTCAAAACTATATTTAGATACTCAGATTGAAACAGAACACTAGAGCAGCTATTAGGAAGTCAGGGCTTTTAATATTAAAAGAATCAAAATGGAATAACAGCAGCCTTTAAAAATCCAGATTCATGTCCATATAAGTCTATAAACTTACTAAATATATGTTTGAAAGGAATTAATAAAAGACTCTTGGCTACAAGAACACTGCAGCAAGCGATATTTGCAGAATTCTTCAGTGCCACAGTAACTGCGAGAACCATAATGGCATTCAAATTGCACTACTGTGCCGAAATGAAATGCAGCACAGGCAGTAAAACAGATATAAAGGGGAATGAAAAATGTATATTCCATGGTGCAAAGTTACTGCACATCTAGGACAGAGCTATACCCTTCAGAGCTGCTAAAGGAGGAAAACTTGCATAAATCTTAAACAGAAGATGAGCTGTCAAAACACCTTTAGTCTTAATACTTTGTCTTTTGTTCTGTTATTAACATTTACACAACTAAACTCCTCAAGGATATCTGAATCCCTGCAATACAGCAATGTCTAAAAGCTCTGGTCGTTAGGACAAGACCTTGCTGGCATTCTTCAGGCTGGCCACGCTTTTCCAAGCTACAGCTGTTCTTCTGGCTGTAAGCCTGGCTGTGCAGCAAAGAAACCTGGCGAAGACCGAGCACCCGGGATTTTCCCCCCAGCCCCCCCGTCGGGGGGCACGGAAAGAAGCGTGGGAAGGGCAGCGGCCCCGCGACTACCTCCTGCGTGAGCGGGATGACAAGATTTGCTGCACGTCACCTGGCTAAGAAACGAAACCAAGCTGCTCACCTTCACCTCGACAGCTGTTTCCCAGTCCCTGGATTTTCAGCCCGTTACGGTTTTCGGGAATTCCCTCCGCCCTCCCCGCCGCGCGGCGCGGCGCGAACCAAATGCACGGCTCCTCCCGCGGGCGGCGGTGCCTCCGCCGCGCCGCGCACCGGGCGCTTCCCCGCGCCGCGCAGGAGCCGCGCAGACACGCGGCCAGCGGCGACGCGGACCCGCC